>NC_059102.1:317603008-317823008 GCF_020740685.1 Jaculus jaculus
GGCTTAAAGTACAGATGTAAGAAGTCTTAAGATGTTCACATAGAAACAGTATGTTAGCAATGATGTGAAGATGGACAAAATTGTGCAACCATATGAAGAGAGAGTTATTTTAGCATACAGAGTTTTCATAGGCTACTTTAAAAAAAAAAAAATTCTAAGCAGAAATACTTAGATCCAGGAAAGAGAAATCATTAAAAGACTGGAAGCATACTCAGTAGTGAACAATTTGAATAGTATGGGCAAGGCCCTGAGTTCCACTCTCAGTATAAAAATATAAACAAAAATTATGGAAAGCAATACCCACAATTCCCAGCATAAACTAGAGTCCAAGCGATCCCTATTACAATGCTCACATTTTCCATAGAACTGGAAAAAAAATCCCGAAAATTTGTATGGATGCACAAAGGACACTGGATAAGCAAATCAATTCAAGAACAATCTTAATAACCATTTTAAGACCTACAATAGTATGGTCCTGGCATAAAAATTAACATATATACCAAAGTTAAAGAGTAGAAGTTGTAAAATAAACCTATGACTCTATGGTCAAATGATTCTCATGTGTAAAACAAAATGAGTAGAAAATGAAAATATGCAAACAATAGAACAAAGATCAACCTTTTTTTTTTTCATTTGTCCTGGAGCTAACTTACTCTCCATTGGAGAATCTGCTTCTCTTTTTCAGATAGATGCAGATCCTAAGGAGAGAGCCACCCCATCATACCTCAAAAGGGCCCCGGCTGAAACTAAGGAAAATTGGCAGAACAAGCAAGGGTGATGTTTTCCTGATGAACCGGATACCAGCACAAGGGGGAAGGAGACCAACACAGAGAAAAATCAACTCCTACCAAACCAGAGAGCCAGAGCCTCAGAGGCCCCCAATACCTCATCACTGAAGCAGACCAAAAATGAACCCAACATGGCTCAGGGAAATTTTGCAGAAGAGGGGGCGGAAAGAATGTCAGAGCCACATATTGGGTCAGGATATGCAGAGACATTTATCATACCAATAACTGTGGGCTAACTCCACAATGCATGACCCATATAGCTCAACAAGGAGGGGCCAATGGGGAGGGGGTAGGTCACGGATGAGCCTAATAATGGTACCAAACTGCCTGCATTTGCTGAATAGAATACTAATGAAATACTAATAATATATATATATGATATATAATATATATTATATATATATATATATATATATATATATATATATATATATAAATATGAGTTTAGCCTGGCATAGTGGCGCACTCCTTTAATCCCAGCACTTGGGAGGCAGAGGTAGGAGGATCGCCTTGAGTTCAAGGCTACCCTGAGACTACATAGTAAATGCCAGGTTAGCCTGAGCTACAGTGAGACCCAACCTCGAAAAAAAAAAAAAAAAAAGAGTTTAGTGGCGCAATAGGAAAAATTTGGATAGAGTTCTGTTTACCTTGTTGAAAAATAATACCCTGAGACTACATAGTAAATGCCAGGTTAGCCTGAGCTACAGTGAGACCCAACCTCTAAAAAAAAAAAAAAAAAAAAAAAGAGTTTAGTGGCGCAATAGGAAAAATTTGGATAGAGTTCTGTTTACCTTGTTGAAATATAAAATTTGGCATTTCCTGTTATCTTCCTTCAAACTGCTATGATTTGCAAACTTCGAAAATTTTTATGCAAATAATCTTATGTTTTATACGTTATTTAATTCACAATGCATATCAGAAAATTAAATTCAAAATTGTCTGTTTTTTTTTTCTTTTTTTAAAAAGAAAAGGACCTACCATAGCTATTTTTGGCATGGTATTCTCCTGAAGACATTTTTATATGGAAAATGGTTGTTTTTATTTGGAGATAAGGAAGGGCATGTTCAATAGATCCCGTTAGTATTCCGTGAGATGCTGATTCCCTTTGATCTGAAGAGCTAATGAGCATAGAGTGTAAACTTTTGGCAATTGTCCCATGAGGGAAGAGACTACTGTGTTCCATCTATTACTGGGGGAATAGAACTTCAGCGAAGCTCACTGTCCCTTCAGAATTTCCCTGAGGGTGGATGTAAGAACCCTTCTAAAGATTCTGAAAGAACAGAATGCAGAAACCAAAACACAGAAGTCTGAATCTGTTTGGGAGAGGTGAGTTTAGGATCTGTGGGGTCAGGGAGACTGTGCATTCCTTGTACTTAGGATGAAACACCCATTAATTGAACACTGAAGATTCAATTACTTATGACTTGGGGAGATGTGAATTTTTAAGAGAGAAATAATGTTAATTATGTGAATTATGGCATGAGTTAATCTGAAGATTTGTTTCTGTAATTATTCAACTGATTGATTCATTCATTTAGCATTGGGCTGTTAAGCTGTCTTGCTGGCAGTTAGAAGTAGATTGAGGGTTTCCAGAGGGAGGAAAAAGTGGTGACTTAAATGTATTCATATAAATACAGAAATCTGAATTATAAAATAATTGTGGCTGTCACAGAGATTCCATTATATGTTCAAAGATTATTTAAAATGAGAAGAAAACATACTACTTAAGAAATGTGAACTTATATATTAGACTGGGGCTTATGAGAAAGATTTGTTTCTGGATCTCTCTACTCTAGAAATAATAACTTTCACAGTGTACTGAAGTTTATTCAAGTGGATGTTAATACATTCTCTTCATATTTGTCTTATTTTTAAGTTTTTAGTTATAGATTATACATATATATAGTTTTTCAAGGTGAGGTTTCACTCTAGCCCACGTGGATCTGGAATTCATTCTGTAGTCTTAGGGAGGCCTCAAACTCACAGTAATCCTCCTACCTCTGCCTCCCAAGTGCTGGGATTAAAGGCATGCATCCCCACACCCAGCTGTAATTATATTTTCAAGTCTTGTCCAAATGTACTCATTAAAAATAAACTATTTTCAAGCTAGAGAGATGGTTTAGCAGTTAAGGCACATGCCTGAGAAGCCCAAGGACCCAGGTTCCATTCTCCGAGTCCCACATAAGCCAGATGCACATGGTGGTGCATGCATCTGGGTTCGCTTGTAGTGGCTAGAGGCCCTGGCATGCCCATTCTCTCTCTCTCTCTCTCTCTCTCTCTCTCTCTCTCTCTCTCTCTTATAAATGAATAAATGAATGAATAAATAAATAAATAAATAAATAAAATCTTTAAAATAATTTAAATAATGAACGATTTTCAAATGTCCAATATCTATCAGGGATGAATGCTGCCCTAGTAGAACCCCCAGATCTAAGGAAGTAAAGCCAATAAACTGCAATGTGATATATGTAGTATGTCTATGGAAGAGGCTGTCTAGAGTAACAGATGGCTGGAGAAAAACAAAAGTGTGTAGTGAATGTGTTTGAAATATTTGAGTGTGGGCAGAGATAGCAGCAGCATCCAGAAGTTTACGATGACAGACAACAGCTGAGCTGAGACAAAAAGAAAGCTGGGCGTTTTTCAGGTGTGTAAAAGTGAGAGAGTATTCTAACCAGAGAGCTAGTAGTCACAAAGGCATTACTTTATCTCTACTGGGCACCCCCAAGTCCAAGAGTGTATTATGGTGAACTCTAAGAACTGCCATCATAAAGTATGAAAGAGTTTAGATGGAGAATATTAGATGCATGTGTCTGAAGCTTCAGTTAGAGGTTTAGAAAAATGGAGAACTATGGGATATTCACCAAGAGACAGTATGGATGGATATGATTTTAGAGATCGAGAACTTGTAGCATGTGTACATCTGAATCAATAAAGATGTTGAATCTCCAATAAGATCACAAAACAATTACACAACATGGTAAAATATATTGAATGCTTCCTGAGAAGATAAGAAACACAGAAAGGATGGTTTCATTGAGAATTAAAAAGAAAGTTTTTACGGAATTAGTTGTGTCTGATTTAAAAGTATAATCACACATAAAGACAGAAGGTTTTGTTGTTTAGTAATCATGTCAGTGATATGTCAGGAAGAATGGTTTCTGTATAGTAGCAAATAAAGGAGCTACATTGCAAATGATTGAGGAATACACAAGATATAAAGAGGACATAGTAAGTATAATGCTTTCTGGAAGCTGCTCTGTAAAAGGAAATAAATAAATAGCTTAGGCATCAGTAATAGGTCATTTTATATATTAATTCATTTGATCAGCACTGCTTAGCACAAGTGTTTTTCAAGTATAGAGGAAGATATGAAGACTCAGAGAACTTATGTATCTTCCCCATTATACAATTAGCAGTGAATGCAATGAGAACTCAAGATCAGTAGGTGTGCTTTGAACATCCACTATTTACCATTATGATATACTCAAAAGCAAAATCAGAGATAAAGACAAGTGATTACTCATTTTGTATCTTGGAAAAGTCAAACCATCAAAAATAATCTAACTAGAGAATGAGGAGATAGCTTAGAGGTAAGGTGATTGCCTGCAAAACCAAAGGTTTGATTCCCTAGGACCCACATAAGCCAGATGCACAAATGGCACATGTGTCTGGAGTTTGTTGGCAGTAGCTGGAGATCCTGACACACCTATTCTCTCACTTTCTCCCTCTCTCTTTCTCTCTACCTCTTTCTCTAAAATAAATAAATAAAAATGAAATATTTAAAAATAATATAAATTAACATTTATACTTATATTGAGTTGATTTATTTCTACATTAGTTGAATATACTCACTCATTGACAAGCCACTTGACTGGAGACATGGAGAGTGTCAATGTATCATCTATTTTTAACTTCACTGGGTTCCCCTAGCTCCACAATGGTGGTATCCTGTTCTTTTCTCTTTTATATTTCAACTACATCTTTATCTTGATTGGAAATGTGATGATCTTTTTTGCTGTAAGATTGGACACCCATCTTCACAATCCCATGTATAATTTCCTAAGTGTCTTCTTACTTCTCCAGATACAGTATACCACAGCTATCATCCCTAAGATCACCAATCTGATCAGTGAGCAAAAGACAATTTCTTTTGTTGGCTGCCAGCTGCAGGTGTACCTCTTCCATTCTCTTGGCAACAGTGAGGGGAACTTGCTCACCATCATGGCTAGTCACAGATATATGGCCACCTGTAGCCCACTCTGCTACCCTGACATCATGACACCCAGACTATATACTCAGTTCCCCACTGGTTCTTGTATTGGCTTCCTCATTCTTCTACCTGAGATTGTGTGGATTTCTCTCCTACCTTTCTGTGGCTCCAACCAGATCTATCAGATCTTCCTGATTTCACACTTGTATTGAGTTTAGCCCATTCAGATGCCTCTTTAATCCTTGTGCAAGATGTGATCCATGCTCTTACTATTCTAGTAATGAGTCTGATTATTTCTCTTCTTATATAAGAATTACCATTGTTATCCTGGGAACGCCCTCAACAGAGTGCCATCAAAAGGCTTTCTCTATCTGCATTTCCCTCATTGCTGTAGTCTTGCTGTTTTTTGGAAGTGTGGACCTCATGTATCTCAGTTTCTCTGTCGCATATTCCACATAGTCACCATTCTGGGATACCACTATTGCTCTGACATTCTCAGTGCTTGCTCCCCTTTTCAATCCTATTATATATGGCCTGAGAAATAAGGATATGAAACATGGAATTAACAAAGCCTTCTACTCCCAAAAGGTCTTTAATGTATCTGGTAAATAATCAAAGTTAAAGTTTCCTCTAGCCTAGTGTCTTTGCTCCCTAAAATGCTGATCCAGAAGAAGGACTTCAATTAAAAGGTTATGGAAAGACTTCTTTGTCCAATGAATGACAAACAAACACATAAAGAATGTCCTCTGAGGGTTGGAGAGATGGCTCAGTGGTTAAGCCTGAAAAACCTAAGGAACCAGGTTCTATTCCCCAGTACCCATGTCAACCAGTTACACAAGGTGGCGAATTCATCTGGTGTTTGTTTGCAGTAGCTGGAGATCCTGGCATGTCCATTCTCTCTCTCTTTCCCTCTCTCTTTCTCAAATAAATAAATTAAGATATCTAAAAATTTTAAAAAGAAATAAAGGTCCTCTGAGGATTTTCAAAGATTATAAAAGTAATGATTCTGTGTCTTCATTCTCCAGCCAGTCAAATGGTTTCTGTATTTGTGTTAATTTATTCTGTAACTCTATGATGGCTGGTTGCATTTCTTTAAGTATTAATACCACTCATATGCATTCCTTTCCCTACTCTGCTTCTTTCCTGATGTTAACATGAAGGAAGGTGTGGTGGTTTGAATTAGTTGTGCCCCCAAACTCAAGTGTTTTGAATGCTTGGTTCCCACATGATGGCAATTTGGAAAGTGGAAACTTTCTGGGGGGTGGTGTGTTGTTGGAGGTAGGCTTAGGGGTGTTATAGCCAGTTCTGTTTTGCTAGAGCTTGGCTCACTCTCCTGCTGATGTGGCAGAGGTGATGGCCAATCTGCCATCATGGAGCTTCCTATCAAGACTATAAGCCAAAAAAAAAAAAAAAAAAATCCTCCCATCAGCTGCTTTTGGTTGAATGCTTTATCCCAGCAGTGAGAAGCTAACTGCCACAGAAGGACTCCTGGCATTCAAACAATGAGTTTGTCCTTCTATATTTATCTCCTTTCTAGTTAGGCTCCTAATTTTTTTTAACTCACCTGAATAATGTGGCTTAAGTATAATACTTACCAACAGGACCTCATGGGTTATTTTTGATATTGTGTTAATTTATATTAAAAAACTTGACTGGGTCATGGCTTTATCATTATGAAGTTATCACTTTACATAGACAAAATGAATAGGGTTAGATGCAATAAACATATGTGTTAGTTCATCAGTCTAAAACACAATCTTCTTCTTTTCCCATGTTTTGCACTGCCAAATACACCATAAATTCTAATGTCATACATATATTTTATAATCTATATTTCTAAAACTCAGAATTTTACATGAAGATTTGTGTTTGTACACTATTTATGACTATTATTTACTTATAAAGATATTTTAATGATTTGATAAAATTATTTGTAGATTGAACTTTGCTGGGGGTGGTGTGTTTTCTGTTTCCTTTTCTGTTTCCTCAGCATCACAATTCTTATAAATAATAATAAACAAGTTCTGTCACAAAAATATTTCCATGAATTTTCTCCATGCGAAGCTAAATTTCAAAAAGTTGAGTTATTAAAAGAAAGTTTACAAACATGTTTATATCTCTCAATAAAAATGTTGGCTATATAATTAGTTGTGCAAATAGTACCTTAATGTAATGTTTTTGATAGAGATTGAATAGTATGGTAAGTGGTATGCATAAGCTTAATGCAGAATTATAGTTATTTGCTTGGTGGGGCACATTGATCATATCATTGACAAGTTGAAGTCATAACTATAGAAGGGGATTTGGATAAATTTGGTTATAGGCCTCAGTTCTTCACACACCTATGAGAATTCATAACCTTGTGATAAATGGACTCATGGGGAGTTCCGTATGCTTTCCTGTCTTACAGTTTGGGATTCTTTATCTTATCTGGCTGTTGGATGTCACTGGACACTCCCCACAGTCAGGCATGCTCTGTTGTTGCTGGGCTTGCTCAGGATAGCTGCATTCCATTCAGCCTTGCATCCGCATGGGACCATGCCACAGAGAGTTCTTCACTGCTGCTTCAGAGAATCAGACACGTGGAAGTGGCCTGAAACCAATATGTTTGAGGCTGGGGCCTGAAGAACAGAACCGAGAGCTCAGAGCATGGGATTTAAACTCACTTGTCTCAGGCCACTGTGTCTGATGTATGATGCTCCAATACCACATAGACAACACTTGATCAGTGACTGAAAAATCGGTGTACACTGCTCTACACCTGACACTGAACCAGCCTGGAACCACAGAAATTTGAGATCTAGTGCTAACATTCTCACTTTTAAGATATGCACTTAGATTGTGCTATGGTTGTGTATATATATATATATATATATATATATATATATATATATATTTTTTTTTTTTTTTTTTTTTGGTTTTTTGGTTTTTTGAGGTAGGGTCTCACTCTGGTCCAGGCTTACCTGGAATTAACTCTGTCATCTCAGGGTGGCCTTGAACTCATGGCGATCCTCCTACCTCTGCCTCCTGAGTGCTGGGATTAAAGGCGTGCGCCACCACGCCCGGCCTGGTTGTATATTTTTAAAGGTTGCAATTATTTTCAGAACAAGTACCCACAACAGATGTGAAATTATATTATTAATATGCTATCTGTCTTTCATGTACTAAGGAAATTTCACAACTGAAAATTGAGATTATTTGGACACAGAGTGGGTAATTGTTGTAATTACCTTCATGTTACTGGGACAAAGCACCCAACCAAAAGTAGTTTACAGAAGGGGAGGATTTATTTTGGCGCACAGTCTCAAGGGGAAGCTCCACGATGGCAGGGGAAAGGCTTGAACAGAGAGGCTGGTCATCACCTCTGACAACAGCAGGAGCAGGTGGGAGCTTGCTATCGCACCCATAAGCACACCCCTATCAACACACCTCCTTCAGCAAAGCTCCCCCTCCCAATATGCCACCAGCTGGGGATGAAGCATTCAAAACACATGAGGTTTTGGAGGATGCCTAATTCCAGCCATCCAGTGCTCGATATAAAGTGGGCAGGAAGTGATAAAAAGAAAAAAAGAGCTCATTTTTAAAAGCGGTATTTGCTGCCTTCTACCATTTTTGTGTCTCATGGTTATTCTGCACTTAATCTGTGTTTGAAAATAAAGTTATGGCATTACAAAATCTCTTTGGAGTTGCCTTTTCATGGCTGGGACAAAACACACAACCAGAAGCAGTTTATGGAAGGAAAAGGCTTATAGTTTCAAGGGGAAGTTTCCTCACGGTGGGAGAAGCGTGCCAAAAGCAGGCAGCCTCCTGAGCAGGGAGGAAACAGAGAGTGAGCTCACTGAGTGAAACCAGCAGGGCTGGGCTAGAACACCCCAAATTCCACCCCAGCAGCATGTCACCTTCAGCAAGACTCAACCTTGTAAGCTAGTTTGACTTTTCAATTGTGCCCCTTATTTCTTTCTCTTATTGCTCAGGCTAAGGCTTCAAGTACTATGGGAAATAGCAGTGGGGAGAATGGATAACACCATCTTGTTCCAGAACTTAGTGGGAATGCTTATTCCCCCCCCACCCACTTAGTATGATAAGGGCTTTAGGTCTGCTGTAAGCCTTTGTTATACTGAGACATGATCCCTCCACGCACAGTCTCTCCAGTATTTTATTCATGAGGGAATGTTGTATTTTGTCAAAGCTTTTTCTGCACTTATTGAGATGATCATGGGATTTCTATACTTAAGATCATTTATATGATGTATCACATTTATTAATTTCCATATGTCAATCCATCCCTGAATCCCTTGGATGAAATCTACTTTGTAATGTTGGATTATACTTTTTTAAAAAACAACTTTTAGACAGGGTGAGAGAGAATTGGAGCATCAGGGCCTCAGCCAGTGTAATCGAACTCCAGATGCTTGTGCCACCTATTGGGCCTGTACAACCTTGTGCTTGCCTCACCTTTGCGCCTGTGGCTAATGTGGGATCTGGAGAGAAGATAATGGGTCTTTAGGCTTTTCAGGCAAGCGCCTTAACCACTTAAGCCATCCCTCCAGCCCCACATTATACTTTTGATATGGTCTTGGATGTGATTTGCAAGAGTCTTGTTGAAATGCTTTGCACCTAAGTTCATCGTGGATATCAGCATATCATTTTCTTGTAGTTCTTTCTGATTTTTGTGCTAGTGTAGTGACGGCTTCATAGAAGGAGTTCATTAATTTGTATTGTGCTAATTCCGTGTTGTTTCCTTTGTGCTCCTGGTAGTTAAAAGTCTTAATTTGTTTTGTTTAAATATTTTTTCTTGACAACTTGAATACATGCACATAATGTATTTTGGTAAAACTTTTTTTTTTTTTTTTTTTTTTTTTTGAGGCTAGGTTTCATTCTAGCTAGAGCTAAACTGAAACTCATTCCGGCTGGGCTTAAACCCATATCAATCTTTACTCTGCAATTTTTGTCCTTAATTTTGGTACTTCATAATTTAGCAATAAAAAAATATATGGCTTTTATGAACTGTCTCCAAAGTATTCTTTTGTTACAGAAGAGGTGCTGTTCTTTTCATTCCTACATAATCCCAACAGTTGCTTTTTGGACTACACAAGTTGTTTTGTTTAAATTGTAGCACTTTACAGCAGCTTTGAGTTAGAGGTGTGTGTTATCTCCCTTATGAAGTGCGGTGTAGACTGTTACACAACTGTAATTATGTAATTTTGTGAATGTGAATTTATATGTCAAATGCATACTCCAGAAAAAAAGTCTTAATATTTTTTATGTTTAATTTTTATTGAGAACTTTAATGTATGAACATAATTTCAGTGGGTCATATCCCCATTGGGTTATGCTCATGTTCCCTCTCCCCCATGTCTCCATTCCATTGAAGGCCTCAGTGGGGATATTGTTAATCACTGTGAGGTCACAAATGCACCAGTCAGTCCCTGTGGAAGGGACAATGCATTGTTTTGTTTCTTCCTAATTGCAGTCATTAATGGTATGGTTGTTGTTTTTCTACTAATCTTAAGTCTGTGTAGACCACCCAAGAGAATTGACTTCACCACCTAGTATTCTACTTATGTTCAGAAGGACAGAGAGAGAGAGAGAGCCCACAGGGAGTGTGAGAGGTGTATATCACTGTATCATTTGCCAGTGAGAGAAATTCAGTGTAGGCAGAGGATTCAAGGAAGACGCTTCTCAAGCATGTTCTAGAGTAACAGCTCTACGTACCTCACAGCAGCCTGGGAAGAACAGAGTCTTCACTCATGTCTTTGCCTACATTGAACCCCAACAGCAGCAAGGTTAGTGCATTGACTAATTTCATCGATGGAAGATGTACACTGAAAGAACAGCACAACTACTGTGATGAGAGACGATGTGAATGCACGTGTAGGCAATGTGAGAAGCCTGTGCCATGCTTTTGAGGAGCCAGGCAAAAGTATTCTTGATAAGTAAGTACAATGTGTAAAGGTTTGAGTTACTAGATTTATCTACACACCGTTGAGATGCAAATTGGGTCAGGCTCAAAGCATTGTTTTGAAACCAGACATGAACACTGGGGTTGTGGTTTCTGAAATCTTTCAGGGATAAGTGTTCCAGTAATCAAATGAGATTTCCAGTTGCCCAGCGGACAGTTAATGTCCCTGATAGTTACACAAGACTTAGGCCAATTCAATTTGGATAAAGTAGTAGAGGGTTCAACAGGCAAAGATGAAGGCTGCTCCTTTTTGGTTCAGAACTCCCTTATCCTTTCTTTGGAAAGGTCTGAGTCTGATCAGAAGGCATCTTCTTTATCAAGTGCCTGGCTCAAGTTTTAGAGCCATATCTTGAGGGTCAGAGTCAGGAGGTATGCAGCACTATGACTTGTATAAGCAACCAGGCATGTATAAAGAGCAAGGAAAAGTGAAGGGTATTTTAAAGAATATGTATGTTCAAGTACGGGCACAAATGCAGGTAGGAATATATATGCTATGATGTAGCCAGATATACTCACACCAGCACCAACACACACACACACACACACACACACACGGTGGAAATTGAGAGCACAGAGACATGCAAAACCTAGAAGCAACACATGTAGAACTTGGTTAGGAAACAAGAAAGCAGATTGAAAGGAAATGAGCAAGAGGATATTTCTGGAAGGAGAGATTTCTCGGTGATTTTTAGAGAGCAGAAAATATGTTACATGTGTGGAATTATAACACTTTTGCTAAACTGGATAAGTAAGAAAGCAAATTTCTATAGCAACAGGACATATAGTAACTTTGTTTTCCATGGAAAACAACAAAAAATAATTTCAGTGTAGAATAAAAGGAAGGTGATATCCGTTATTCCGTGTAAACAAAAGTTAGAAGTTTGATGTGACTCAATCACGTGACCTGTGAGCAAATACAAAGATATTGAAAATCAAAGATACTGACAATACAGCAAGATAAACTCCGGCAAACCGACCATGATATTAATGTCATTTGGAAATGAAGGATAAATGGATATACAAAAAGGAATATAGCTGGCATGTGTGAGATAAACAAGGCAGTCATTGAGGACACTGGTTGAGTACTGAGTCAGGTGCATTAGTTTGTTAGGAATGCTGTAAGAAAGTACCACAGACTAGGTATCTTTTAAAAATATTTTATTTTTATTTATTTGCAAGAAAAATAGGGAGAGAGAGACAGACAGAGAGAGAGAAAGAGAGAGAGATAGAGAGAATGGGCACATCAAGGCAGTCAGCCACTGCAAACAAACTCCAGACGTGTGTTCCACCCTGTGCATCTGACTTATGTGGGTCCTGGGGAATTGAACCTGGGTCCTTTGAAGGCAAGCATATTAACAGCTAAGCCATCTCTCCAGCCCCAGACTGGGGATCTTAAGCCACGCATTTCTTCACTCACCATTCTTGTGAGTAGGAAGCTGAAGTCAAGGTTTAAACAGAGCTAATTGCTTCGGAGGCCTTTCTCCTTAGCTGGTAAGTGACCATCTTCTTCCCAAATACATATGGCCTTCCCTTTCAACCTGTGTCCAGATTTCTTATAAGAATAACAATCAGCAGGGCATGGTGGCACACGCCTTTAACCCCAGCATTTGGGAGGCAGAGGTAGGAGGATCATCATGCATTCCAGGCCACCCTGAGACTATATAGTGAATTCCAGGTCAGCCGGGACTACAGTGAAACCCTACCTTGGAAAACAAAAAACAAACAAACAAGAAACCCAACAATCATAAGTGAAGAAAGATCAACCACAACCCTTATTTGAAGTTACTTAGCTCTCTGTGAAAATACAGTCACATTCTGAGGTCCTGGGGGTCAGTCAACATAGGACACAGGGTAGAAGACAACTGTGGGGAGGACAGCTGAATAAAAGTGTGCCTTCCGTGGAGCTTCATCCTGTGGAGAAGGTGGAGTTCAAGAGAGAGATAAAAAGTGAAGGTTTCCAGGGTCCCACTGATTGAGGAGAGAGCAGACTAATAGAGGTAGTAGAAGATAATCTTGAGCAGATGGGATCTCGAAGCATACAACTCCTTTATTGGAAGGAAACTGGGAAGTAGAATTGCCTGTGAACAAGATCAGAATAGCACACTTTCAACAACCAGCGGAACTTTGAGGACTGGGCAGCTGGCCTTTGGAGGTGAGTTGTAGTGAGGGATGAATGCCGAAGAAAGCTAACTTGCTTCAAAGGGTTCAGAGGGAAATGACACAAATGTATATGTAGCGCATGTTAGAAAACTGTCCATACACAGAAGTTCTCTGAGAGACATGTCTTCCCTCTGGAGATATGTACATATTTGATGGCAGAGGAGAAGAAATCAAGAGAAAAGTTAAAACACATGATTGTGAAGGGAGAGCACATTAAAAAGATATTGGTCTCTAATGTGACATGTTTAGCGTTTAGACTCGTCTTTATGTCCACTATCAACTGAGCCATTCCACATATTTTTGACAGATCAGCCTCACACTACATATAGTTTAATATATTCAGTTTTCACAAACAGTTTCATTTGAGCAAAGGCTTCTGGTACAAAAAAAAAAAAAAAAAGCAAACTTAAAGATATTCCTACCCTAAAAAAAGTGATGGGAGAAGGAAAGTTCTGTGTTTCCAAAAAAAAAAACAAAAAAAAAAAAACAAGAATAAGTTTTCTCCTCTGACTGATTATCTAGGACATAGATATGAAGAGATGGTAAGCTAATCAGAAGGAATTGAAGATAGCCTGAATTCACGAAGGATGGCTTTGTCTTTAACAGTAAAATGATGGTCAAATCATGTGCCAAGAAGCAATGAACTGAGTTTGAAGAAAGAATGTTGGAAAAGTTGTGGAGAGACTTAAGGAATCACTAAGATTGGGACATGGGACTGAACGTATCACTTCAGTTGCATATGATTGCTTATGTGCTTTGTCCAAGTCTGTCTTAAAAAAAAAAAAATATATATATATATATACACACGCATATACATACATATATATATACACATACATACATACATACACACACACATATATATACATATATATATATATTCATATATATATATATGTGTATATATATATACATATACATATATATATATATATATATATATATATATATATATATATATTTACTTATTTGATAAAGAGGGCATGGGTGTTCCAGGGCCTGTTGCCACTTCAAATGACCTCCAGATACATACACCATGCTGTGCATCTGGTTTGATGTAGGTACTGGGGAATCGAACCTGGGCCAACAAGCTTTGCAAGCAAGCACCCTTGACTGCTGAGCCATCACCCCAGCCTCAGTTTGTCTTAACACAACGGTTTTACAATGTGGTTCTCTGACCAGTAATATAAACACCCTGTCAATTTTCCAGCTCTTCATTAGAGATCCTGGATTAGAACATCCCCAGTAGGATTACAAGCAAGCTTGGTTGTGACAAGCCAGCCCACTAATTCAGATTCATGCGTCACTAGTTTAAAGTATAGGTAATGTGTTCTCGCTGTATTTTCTTTCCCTTAAAACTTTAGTTATAAGCAAGGGCGGAATGTAGAACATTTCTTTGTTCACTTCTCTTCATCTACATCTAGAGTGCAGGGGTCTCCCTGGAGGCTGGGTTCCGGTGTGTTCTCTCCCAGACCTGCGGTAAGAAGGCTTGATTGCACTAGCTGTTGACCCCTACTCAGAGATGGAGTTCTCCAATGGGACCACTTCTCAGGAGTTCATCTTCTCTGCCTTCCCTGCCTCCTGGGGAGAATCTGTCGTCTGCTTCATCCCACTGCTCTTCATCTACACTTTCATTCTTATCGGAAACCTGGTCATCATCACAGCGGTCCAGCTGAACGCTCACCTCCACACTCCCATGTATTTCTTTATCAGCGCCCTTGCTTTCCTGGAGATTTGGTACACCACAGCCACCATCCCGAAGATGCTCTCCAGCCTGCTTAGCGAACGAAGGAGGATCACTTTAGATGGCTGCGTCCTGCAGATGTATTTCTTCCACTCCACAGGCATCAGTGAGGTTTGTCTTTTGACAGCCATGGCCTTTGACCGCTACCTGGCCATCTGCAGCCCTCTCCGTTACCCCACGATCATGACCCCCAAGCTATGCGCCCAGCTGACTCTAGGATGCTGTGCTTGTGGTTTCATCACCCCTCTCCCGGAGGTCGCCTGGATCTCCACGCTGCCGTTCTGTGGCTCCAACCACCTGGAGCACATCTTCTGTGACTTCCTCCCAGTGCTGCGCCTGGCCTGCACCGACACGCGCACCATCGTCATGATTCAGGTGGTGGACATCGTCCATGCAGTGGAGATTATGACGGCCGTGGTGCTCATCTGCATGTCCTACGTTGGTATCGTGGCCGTGGTTCTCCGCATCCGGTCAGCCGAAGGCCGACGCAAGGCCTTCTCCACCTGCGTCTCCCACCTCACCGTGTTCTTGCTCTTCTTCGGCAGCGTGGCGCTCATGTACCTTCGCTTTTCTGCCACCTACTCCTTGTTCTGGGATACGGCCATTGCCCTGGCCTTCGCAGTGTTGTCCCCCTTCTTCAATCCAATCATCTATAGCCTGAGGAATAAGGAGATAAAAGAGGCTATAAAAAAGCACATGGGTCAAGCCAAGATCTTTCTTCATAAGACCAGGGGCTTCTAGTAATGAACTGTTCATTGACAGGGCATATAGTTGCCTGTTCTCTCTCACATTCTCAGAAATCTGTCTTTGCTTATCAGTATTTTAGTGAAAGTTGTTCTTTAAACATCCTTAGCACACAAAATTCACTAATAGATAAATGTGATACTTCTTTTTATACAGTTCAACACGTTTGGATGTTCTCTGTCAGTTGAAAATTGATACCATTCTGGTTACTTGACCTAATTTCATTTTTGTGACATGATTACACGAACACTTTTATAACACATCATAAACATTTGTTTGAGGTGTTGGGAGGTACCTCAGTTGGTAGAGCATGCATACAGGAGGTACTTGGATTTATTGCTAGCACTACAAAATAAAGAAAAGGACAGCAACAATAACAAAATTGTTTGAAGATTAATTGTACATCATCTCATAAAACTTAAGTTTTTTCTGTGATGTCACTGTGCACAGAGTTAAAGATTAATCCTAATTTATAAATTGAGTATTTGACTATTTGTCAATAAACAATGAAGCTAGGGTATACACTTAATCAGCTTCCTTATGATAAATTATAATTTAATATTTGCTTTCTTATACTATAATTATACATGTTGTGCATATAAAGCAATGTGCCCAGTAAATATCTGTTGAATGGAGGGCCAGCATGCTAAATTTTGACTGTTGAAGCTCAACTTGACTGAACCACAATTCACATTACAAATCTCTTCCTCCCTGAGCTTGCAGGGTTCTAGAGTCTTTATCTTATAGCCCTGAGGACTTTCCTTTGTTGACATTTCTCATCATACATGCTTCATAAAACAGGAGTTCCTTCAGGGTCCATGTCTCAGCTTCAATTAGATGAGGCTTATTACCTTGTGTCAATAATTTGTCATAGGCACTTCCAGCATTCCTGTTTTAAATGGGAAGAAACTGGCTGTAATGGGTCAAGTGACTGGGCCAAGGTGGGGCCGTGATTTAACTCTAGGTCTACCCTTCTCCAAAAGCTTTACCCTTAACCACTAGGCTATATTTTCTAATACTGAAGCGATGGTTTTGAGAAAATAGAGAGGTATTATATCAGTCAGAACGCTACCGGTCAGCGGCCTGGGGTCCTTTTGCTCTGTGAGGATTGAAATCTCACATACACAAAGGGTGATTCCTCAGTGTTAGCAGTTCTGAGTCCTTGAAATCTAATGGTCCACGAGCCTGGATCCTGAGACCAAGATGCTCACAGCTCCAAGATCTAAAGGTCAGAGGCTTACTTTTCTTCTCTGGCCCTCAACTGTCAGTGACCTGTACTCAGAGACCAATGATCCAGAACTCATAAGCAGTCAGTGATGGACACGGTACATCTTCAAGCCCTCGGTAATAAGACTCCTGGCTCTACCCATGACCTGTGTTACAATTTTCAGGCTTTGAGTGTCAGACACTCAATTCTTAGGGATTGACAGCTTCCTGGAACTTTTCCAGGCCAGAGCCTACAGGGCTTCATCTTTGACTGTCTCCTCCCACATTTCCGACTTGCTGCTTTCCCCAGCCTTATTCTGTCATATCTCCTTGTCTCTAGTTCTTCGACTCCCCAGTATCTCTGTCCCCAGTTCCTCTCGGGGTATCTTTCACTTCCTCCTCAACTGCCACTGCTACCATCACTCTCCATGTTGCCCACATATCCCGCACTCCCCATGATACAGATTACAAGGAAACAAGAAGAGAAACTTAATATTGCAGTACAGGGGGGCCACAAAGAAGAATGCCTCCTGCCTGACTCAAAAACAAAGATGAACAACCTGGTTATATAGGCAGGAAAAATATATTAGCACTAATGCTGGTGACAAGCATTTAACTTTGAAAAAGTCCTGAGCCCTCTCCCCAACCTTTCCCACTTTCAACAGTTTATGTTTTTAGCAAGATGAACCTAGAAATAGTTGCACCACTCTAAAATGCCTCAAGGATGTACTAGGAAAAGACACAGTAGTTTATCCATCCATCTATGTAGAAATATTTATTTTAAGAATAATAGAGCCAAAAGCTGACATGATCTTCAGTGTACAAGTTGTACAGCTAAGAAAACTGGTGGTACTTTTCACTGTGAATCTGAAAGCCTTAGAACTAAGAAAAGCGATTGATGCATGTTTAATGCCTGAGAATCACTTCACCTCCTGTCCAGGGGCAGGGGAAGGTGGGTGCTCCAGCTCCAACAGAAGCAAACCCATTCTTGCTCTATTTTGCTGTTCTGTTCATGCCCTCAGTGGTTTATATCATGACCACATATATTGCTGATCTCTACTCAGCCCACCACCTCAATGCAAACAATCTATTTTAGAAAGATCCTCACAGATAATGTTTTGCCAGGTAGGTATCTGGGCATGCTTTTGTCAAATTGGCATAAAGTTCATAATTGTAAGTTCACCCTTTGTCAATTCAGCACCCACATTCTTCTCCTTCAGCCATATTTAATTTTCAAGTAAATATAACAAGCTCATAATTCTGCCTAACATAGATGATCCCAAAAGCATTTATTTCCTCACCAGTTGAGGAAGTAAAATTCTTCAGCAATGCTTATACTTTTCCTGATATCTCATAACTTAAATATTATATTGTTATTAACAATACTTAATTCTAATGTAAACCAGTAATCTTACATTATATGGTAAGAGACTAAGAGATAAAAGAAAACAGTTATTTTCTTAGTATAGGAGCATATCTTATTTGCATATATATCATAATGTATATGAAAACCTATTCATATCAAATATTAATATCAAATAAGGAAGAAGGTCAGAGATGGATCAGTGGTTAAGTGTGTTTCCTGTACATGCATGAAGAACTGAGGGATCCTCAGAATATCAGGGTTCAAATCCCAAGATCCCCCACAAAGATCTGGGCATGGACACACATGCCTGTAAGCCCTGCAGGAAGCAGACACCCAAGAATTATGGGAGCTCCACAAGCTCCAGAATGAGTGAAAAAACTTCAGATCAAAACAAAGACTGAATGGAATAGCACTGGAGCAAGACACCCAACATCCCACTCAGGCCACCATAGGTGAGCATTTCCCACCACCAGTACCTTTTGGCTCCTTCTTATTCCTCCCTATTGATGTGAAGATGTGACATCAGTTGTCTGATGCTGCCATGTTTTCTCTAGCATGATGAAACTTCCTCTTGCAATCAGGTTCGCATTGGTGCCAAAAAACACCCAACCAAGATCAGCTTGTGAGAAAAAATAAAGGTTCATTTTGGCTTCCAGACTTGAGGGGAAGCTCCATGATGTCAGGGGAAAATGACAGCATGAGCAAAGGATGGACATCACCTCCTGGTCAACATCAGGTGGACAGCAGCAACAGGAGAGTATGCCAAACACTAGATAGAGGAAACAGGCTGTAACATCCATAAGCTCACCCCTAACAATGCACTGCCTTTCAGGAGGTGTTAATTCCAAAATCACTATCAGCTGGGAACCTGGCATTAGGAATACCTAAGTTTACGGGGTTACTGAAATCAAATCACCACACTTCTCCTCAAAACTATAATTCAAAATAAACTCTTTGGGGCTGGAGAGATTGCTTACAGGTTGAGGCACTTACCAGCAAAGCTGAAGGACCCAGGTTCAATTCCCCAGTACCCACATAAAGCCAGATGGACAAGGTCGTGCATGAGTCTGAAGTTTGTTTGCAGTGGCTATAGGCCCTGGTGCTCCCATTTTCTCTCTCTTCCTATCTGCTTCTCTCCTTTCTCCTCACTCACCTCTCCAATAAATAATTATATATATACATTCCTCTTTTCTTCCCCTAAGTTGGTTCTTGTTGGGTATTTTGTTCCAGCTATGAGAAGGTAATATATGCCAGGTGACAGTCTTTACATGCAAACATGCATGGAATCAATATTGTGTGTCTTAGTTGAATATTTATTCCCTCTGGAACTCAGAGCTCTTAGACACTGGGCCCTAAAGAATTATGAGTAGGAAGCAAAAGTTTTTCCAGTAGATCATGAGGGTAATTGTGAGTGGTATCACTCCCACTTGAAACTTTAATTCCTGAACCCATAGATCCTCATGGTTATTGGAGAAAGAGAACCGTATGCTGAGTGCAGGTTCACAACCTGTGCAGCCTTCTGGAAAATGTTTACCCAACTTCGCAGGCTAGTGCTCCTTAGCCAGTACTGTCAATCTTCAAGAGGCCATCGCAGCATCCCACCAAACCAGCTGCTACAGGATCAAGAGACATGTAGTGGGATCAGAAAACCCATGAGCACGTGTTCATTGTAAAACTTCTCTTACTTAAAAAAAAAAAAAAAGGTGTTTCTTGATCAAAAGTTGTGTGTATGGGGGGCTGGAGAGATGGCTCAGAGATTAAGACACTTGCCTGCAAAGCCCAACTACCCAGCTTTGATTCTCCAGTGCTCATAAACCAGATATACTAGTGATACATGCATTTGGAATTAACTTATAGTGGCAGGAAGCCCTAGCTTGCCCATTCTCATTCTGTCTGTCAGCTTCTTTCTTTGTCACTGTCTTTTTCTTTCAGATTTAATAATGAATAAACATACAAAAAGTTATGCATATGGTGTATGGAACACTGTAATAGTAGATATATTCTAGAAGCCCACAGATGGTAATTTTGACTGAGAATTGTAAGATAAATTTATATTTGGAGTGAGTGCACATTTTAGATCATATAAAATGTTGCTTTTACCATGATGGAAGTCATTCAGTGTAATGAATTTGCTGACAAACAACTGAAGGCCCTTGGGCACCCATTCTCTCTTTGTCTCTGTCTCTCTCACCCATTATCTCTCTCCCTCTCTCTCTCTCTCTTTTTCTCTCTCAAAATAAAAACAAATATTTTGACTTATCATTAGTTTCTGCTCTAAAGACTCTCTTACACTCCTCATTAAGTCCCCAGGTCATGGGGACAGTCAGACATGGAAATGGCAGAGATAGAATAAACAGAAAGGTATGAAGGAAAGATAAACTGTTAAGGCACTAGCAGAGTAAAAAGAAAACAATAACTTCCTATTTTGTGAACCATTGAAGTGTTCCATCAAGATTCCTTTAGTTTTCCTGATATAATTGTTTTTCTTCAACACTTTAGAAATAAATTATTATCAGCTGGGAAATGGAACCAGCCTAGATGTCCCTCAACAGATGAGTGGATAATGAAGATGTGGTACATTTATACAATGGAGTTCTACTCAGCGGTAAAGAAAAATGAAGTTATGAAATTTGCAGAAAAATGGATGGACCTGGAAAGTATTATACTAAGTCAGGTAACCCAGGCCCAGAAAGCCAAGCGCCACATGTTCTCTCATATGTGGATCCTAGCTACAGATGACTGGGCTTCTGCGTGAGAATGAAAATACTTAGTAGCAGAGGCCAGTAAGTTGAAAAGGAGACATAAAGGGTGGAGAAAGGAAGGGAGGAGGATACTTAATAGGTTGATATTGTATATAAGTAATTACAATGATTGTAATGGGGAGGTAATATGATCGAGAATGGAATTTCAAACGGGAAAGTGTGGGGGTGGGGTGGGAGGGAATTACCATGGGATATATTTTATAAATATGGAAAATGTTAATAAAATAAATAAATAAATAAATAAAAGAAATAAATTATTATCTATTACACATTAAATAAGGACTGATATTGTCATTTAAAGGTAGGTACTTTGTAGCGTGCAAGATAGTGTACATACCTGTAATCCCCACCATTCCAGACATATAAGGGGACAATTGCAAATTTGAGGCCAGCCCAAGCTACTTAAGAAGACCCTGTATCAAACTAAAAACAAAAATAAGCATTTAGTGCTGAGGATGTGCCTCATTAGTAAGATGACTGCCTAGTATGTACAAAAGTGTGGGTTTGAATCTTAGCATTACAGAAAAAAAAAAGATACCTAATACATATGTTACCATGATCTCACCTGGATAACGATGAAAGACAATGGTTAAAGAAATCAGAATTTATTTATCTTGACAATCTTTGGCATCATCACCTCATTCTACTGCTGGGGTTGTTTCCTGAGACACCCCACCACCCACCCAGCCATGGAACATGCAAGGAGAAGGTGTGTCTTAGGCCAGTTTCTAGGACTATAGAAAGCAGCACTATATTTCCTCCAAGTTACAGTGAAATTCCTTCTCATACTCTCTCCATTAAAACACCTAGCAAAACAAATAATCAGTGTCATTTCATTTTTCATCTATTTTAGAAAAAAATGGAGAAAAGATGTATAATTAGTTATATCTTTGAGATTTGCATGTAAATTTTATTTTGGGGGTAATTGATCTTTGAGTTTCCCTTCTGTTTACATTAAATTATTCACAGATTCTTTTACAAAGCAGTGCTTTTAAAGGGAAATCAAATGGTACTTATACTAATTTCCTCATGTTTTATTGACATGAAATTAACAACTATGGGTATGCCTAGCATAAATGTATGTGAATGGACTGGAGAGATTGCTCAGGGAGTAGCTCGCCAGCAGAGCCAAATGACTGGAATTTGATTCTCTAATACCCTTGTAAAGCCGAATGCACCAAGTGGAGCATGCACCTAAAAGTTTGTTTGTAGCAGTGGGGGCCCTGGCATGCTCATTCTCTCTGTCTCTCTTCTGTCTCTTTCTCTTTGCAAATAGATAAATAAACAAATTTTTTTTAAATGTGTGTGAAGCCCAAGTGTCCCAATGACATTTGGTTTATACCAGATGAGTATCTCAACAGGAGATGTACTTGCAACACTTACTCTCTACCTCCTCAGTCCCTTGATGCTTACATGCTTAAGATAAGTGACCACATCATAGACACAAAAGGACACAGCGACAGGGCTCAGGTTATGATAAGATCACAAGAAGAAAGTAGAACCTAACTCTTTAAAAAAAATAGTACTAGGGCTGGAAAGATTGCTCAGTGGATAAGGTGCTTGCCTACAAAGTCTAAGGACCCTTGTTCAATTCCCAAGTATTCACATAAAGCCAGATGCACAAGGTGGTGGATGTGTATAGAGATTGCTTGCAGTGTCAAAGGCCCTAGCACCTATTCTCTCTAAATAAATAATAAATGAATAAATAAAAGAAAATTATTTCTAACAAAAAAAATAGCAGTAATAGTAGTTCACTAAAGGGCTGTTTTCCTTTTTGTCTTCCTTAGAAGCTTCACACCATCCCGTCTTTTCTTGTTTCCAGTTACTTCCCTTCACACCTTTGTCTCTGCTCTTCCCACCACCTCCTCCAAGTCTGGACTACAAGGCGACCTGGGAATTTAGGGCGGAAAGAACAGGAATGCCTTTAGAATAGCAGCTCCAATAGAAAAATCAATTTTTTTTTTTCTGAACCACTCTCAAGAGGATGAGGTTTTTTCTTTGTTTTGATGTTCCAAATTCCCCGAGTACTAGCTGAGGTAGTGAGATGGTAGACAGCTTGAGGCCAGCCTGAGACCACATAATGAATTTCAGGTCAGTGTGAGCTAGAGAAAGACCCTACCTTGAAAAACCAAAGTGTGTGTGTGTGTGTGTGTGTGTGTGTGTGTGTGTGTGTGTGTGTATGTGTGTGTGTGTATGAGAGAGAGAAAGGAAAAACTTAAGTGTACATGCAACTAGCTATGAGATAGGATCCAGAATATATTGAGTAAGTAAAAATATGTACAGGAAAAAAAATGTAGATGTGTGTGTACTTGCCAAGTATATAAGGCATGAGGTAAGTGTAGAAAAAATGACACTTTCCTTTATTTTTTATTTTGCAGGTAGAATAAACAGTTTCTTCTAGCATATCCATGGTGTCTGTGATCTGAATTCAACAAGGGTTAAAACCTACCAAATAATATTTCATTGACTTATCTCATGTAATCCATATTTCAGCTCAGGTGACATTAACAATATTCACTGTATGCATTAAAAAAAGAGATGGAGGTGAACAGAGTTGTCTAAGGTCAGAAAGTTGGACAGTGGTGGAAAAATACTCAAAAATAACAATCAGACTTCAAATTATATGTTTTTCACACTGCAGAACCACTTACAAGGCTTGTGTCATCATTACTAACATGGCTGACTGCTATGAGATATGACACTGCTGACCTTACTATGCTCTGGATGTTCCTAATGAAAACATTTTTGTCTTGCTTCTCTCACTAAGCTAAATAATGTCCCTAGTAATGATTAATGTTGACTGGCTTTGTTTGCCAAGATCAAGGTCTTTTCTCCAATTTATTCAATGCTTACAACATGAAGAAAGAAGTCTCATTATTGCTATGTTTTAGTTGCAAACATGGAGACAAAGCAGAAATAACTAATTTTCTCCACAAGTAGAGAGCCAGGCCTTGAACTCCACACTCTGACCACAGACACATGAGCAGTAAGTCTCGCAAGCTTCTCATTGCACTTTAACAGTGCCTCTTAGAACTCAGACTGCTTTCTACCTTGAAACATCATGAATTCAGCCCAAATGAAGCCCAGGAGATATTAATCAATATCTGTACTGCTCCTGTGTTTGCTATTGAACTCTACCTAGTGCTGATCTTAATCAATGATTGTCAAATTAATTCAAGTTTTCAATGTTTTTGTATTGTGCCTGTCAAGTGTGCAAAGGGTACTTCTTTCCTTTTTGACATTCCCACGCTATTGTTTTGCTTCGCAGAAAACCCTGAAAGTGAAAAGCTTGTTGATTCAGGTTATAGAAGCCAGAGACCCAAGGCTCTAGGCACTCAGGTTGGAGGCTTATTGATGCGGACTTTAATTATCCATGGTCTCAGCACTAGACAGCTACTGTAATCCTCAGCTTCTAGCATCGGTGAATAGCAGAAAGCTGTAGAAGGTTGTTTCTTCAAATGCTGAAAACTCCTACCCAAACCATACTCGTGAACCAGGCCACAGGGATCAACTCCTATCGGTGTTACAGCTCTCAGGCCTACGGTACCAGGACCCCTGGTGCTGACAACAGCTAGCGTTACAGGTGTCTCACCTAGGGATGTGAGCACTTGGCCACTGAAGTTTGTCAGCTCCCTGAAGATCTTCCAGAGACTGGGACTTTTCTTCTCTCCATAGCTCTCCATAGGCTTCAGTCTTTCTTCCGCCTCAGCTGCCCATCTCCCACAGTCTCTCTGTTTCCACTACCCCTCATTGTCTCCGGTGCCTCTGCTCCTGGTGTTTTTGCCTCGCTACTCTCTGGAGCTTCTCAACCGCCTTCCCATCCACTGCTGCTGTTTCCAGGGCCGTGACTTCTAACACCGCTCTCTTCTAGGCCGCTCCTGCTCTGCTGATGTTTCTGCCACTGCTACATCTGCACTGCAGTTCCTTTTCCTGGTGCCTGCTCGGCCTGCTCCATGAATGCTAAAGATCAACAGTAGGCAAGAAAATACATGAGTAAAGCTTTTCACTAGATCTAATGTGCCAACAGCAATGGGCAGCACAGGAAAGGGTCTTCCAGCTGATTCCAAAAGTGAGTTGAACAGTCTGTATGCCAAGACAAAATATGTGGCCAGAGGGCTGCAGCCAGGGAAGACCTCCAAGCAAATCAAGGACTGTGTTTTCTCTCACTATACCACAGTCTTCTTTGTAAATGATCTGTGTTTCGCCAATCACAAGCCTTCTACTGGGCATCAGGGGGAGTGCATTCCTTCTGGCCTAGGTGACAATGGCCCCTGCAATTCACCAAGGTTAAGATGGCAAAATGACTAGTAGGAGCTGGTTGAAGTAGCCGTGGCAGGGGTTGTGTCTGAGAAGCTGCACTTAGACTTCAGCATCAAGCAGCTGTGGCTGGAGTGCGGTGTTCTCAAGGTACCCGTGGTGGGTCCAGAGCAGCCTTGAAGGATTTCAGCCAATTTCCTGGCTCATAGCTCCCTGCTCAAGGCCACTGGGGCACCAGGGACTAACAACCATCAACAGGAGAGTCAGATGACACTTGCACCCAACATTTTAGCTTACTAAAAGGAGAAATAAACCTTTAAAGGGGTGGTCATAGTAAGGATGCATCATTCACAGCGCTCTAACAATGTGCAACTCCTACCAATTGCCTGGAAATGCGCATCCCATGAGCAACTCTCAGCGTGCACGCTTCCCCGCGAAAGCATCAAGTTTAACAGGTAAGCCAAGATATAAAAAGTGAAAACAGGGCTGGAGGAATGGCTTAGCAGTTAAGGCATTTGCCTGCAAAGCCGAAGGACCCAGGTTTGATTCCACAAGACCCACGTTAGCCAGATGCACAAGGAGACTCACGCGTCTGGAGTTCGTTTGCAGTGGCTGGAGGCCCTGGTACACCCATTCTCTCCCACCCCTTCTCTGTTCAATCAATCAATAAATAAAAAGTGAAAACATAATTGTTATGAAAATACCAAGAGGGGGGAAAACCCTTTAATCTGAGAATCCGGGTAGAATCCTGTGTTGTTTGGTTAGGCTGTTTATAACAAAGTAACAGACTATTGTAACAAAGCAATACAGACTGGGAGGTTGGAACAATAGAATGTTTTTGCTTAAAGGTTAGGAAGTTCAGGACCAAGATAATAGCTGATTTAATTCTGTCTTTTAAGATAGTGAATGACTACCTTCTGCATGAAAAAGAGAGAGAACTACTATCTCCTTCTCTTATAAGGGGACTAGTCTAATTTGATTAGAAACCCTCTCACTCCTGTGACCACATTTAATTTCCATCAGACAGTGATGAGAAATGTATGTCTTATATAGACACATTTATAATTAGGAATTCATCTTGCTAATTTGGGGGAGGGGCACAAACTTCTGGTATATCACGTGAAAGTCAATATTTGGACTGGACTTTTTTTATTTACTCATTTTCTGAGCCAAAGAAGCACATATGTTGAAGGATAGGAATTCATTCTCAAGAGAACAAAACTGTCAGGGGAAAGTGGTTTGATAATTATAAAAGGTGTATATATGAGTAATGGTTAATTAATGATTTAAGGTGAATCTCATGGTAGTTCTGAGTAGGAAAAACATAGAAATTAATCTATTTGTTTCAGTAACTTTTATAATGGTCCTTTTTCTTCAGGTGCACTGCACAGAGAAGGAATTGCTCACTAAATATTTTATTTAAAAATGAAAACAGAGTAAATTAACAGACAATATCTGACATTTAAAACTAGGTATCCAAGAACTTCATTTTCCCTGCTTTTTGTTGCCCTACAGTTGAGAAAATATTACATAAGAATTAGATAGCAGTGATTGATTTATTTTCACTAGCTTTCTTCCTTTGCTGGAAGTTGGGCTCCCGTCCTCTCCCTGCCCCTTATTTATCTGGTCATCTTATCAGGAAGCTTAGGATACTCTTGACCATCAGTCTGTGTCCACGCCTGCACATCCCATGCACTCCCTCACAGATGTCCTCCCATTCCTTGAGAACGTCTATACTTATCCCCATCTCCAAGATGCTGTCTGACCTGGGCAGTGAACAAAAGACCACCTTCTTAATCAGCTGCACCTTTCAAATATATTTCTTCTGCTCCCTTGGTTTCAGTTAGGTTTTCTGCTAATCACTGTGGCTATAAGCAGATGGCTGGCTATCAGTGACCACACCCTCCCCCCATGTAATACCTCAAAGTCATATTTCAGTTCTACCTTCAGCTTTAGAATGTGGCTTTTTCATGTTCCTCTCATAGATTAAGTGGTCATGTTGTGGTCCATACTGAATTCAGATCATTTTCTATGATGCTGATCTGCTGTGAACCTGACATGCATGGACATTGGCAGGATTGTGTTCAACAAGGTTGTAGGCACTGCATATCCCACGAGGACTGTCAGAGCTGGGGTGCTTGTGGCCCTGGTTCATGTATGGATTGCTACTGTGATCCTAAGCATGTGCTCAGCTGATGGGCACAGAAAGGTCTGGACACCGTCTGGAAGCATGGGCCTAGGGTGCTTGCTACTGCTTATTTCCCTTTGTCTGGAGCACAGCTGCCAGCCTGGAGGTGGCAGTGTTTTTACCTGAGTTCAAATCAGCTACATGTGAAGAAACAAGGAGATCAAGAAAGCCCTAAGAGGGCTGGAGAGATGGCTTAGCAGTTAAGTGCTTGCCTGTGAAGCCTAAGGACCCTGGTTCGAGGCTCGGTTCCCCAGGTCCCACGTTAGCCAGATGCACAAGGGGGCGCACGCGTCTGGAGTTCGTTAGCAGTGGCTGGAAGCCCTGGTGCGCCCATTCTCTCTCTCTCCCTCTATCTGTCTTTCTCTCTGTGTCTGTCGCTCTCAAACAAATAAATAAAAAAAAAAAATTAAAAAAAAAGAAAGCCCTAAGAAAACACATGTGCCTATTGACCAAATTCATTCATCAAATCAAATAGGGCAAAGTGTGCACTGATGCATCTGAATAGCTATATCACTGTTGTCAGTGTGTCTGTTGCTGCTGCACTGAAGTTTTCTGTGCAGAAACGGTAAACAGAAGGTTTAGCAATTCTTACTAGTCTATTAAATAAATGTAAATGTCCTCAGATTAACCCTAGGATTCAGAGAAAGTGGCATAAAACTCAACACAGCTCCCTAATTTATTATTTTTGAGTTCAAATAGACTCATATTAACCTCTATCACTGCCCAAACATCTCAACTTGACTGAAAGAGAAATAAAAGCACTTTTCTCTGTGGCACACATTTCTCAGGCCTCTGTTTACCAAGAACGTATTCTCACAACACCAGATACATGGTTTGTGCATCACTACAATCTGTAAGGCTACTTTGAAGCAGATGTTTTACTTGGTTCATCTCTATGCCAACAATGTTTAACAAGATGGTTTACCCACCAAAACACAAGGGAATGGTGTGATGAAAGGGCTTAATACCTAGGCAAGTATTGTGTTTGTTAAGTATAGGGTGAAACAACCCCAGACCATTCTCACATTCAACTACAAATAGAGAGGAGGGGGCAATGAGCAGATATAAGTTTTAATGGTAAAATAAAGCCACAGAACATGTATCTACTTTAGCTTCTATAATATAGGACTTTCAGTCATATCTCTGGTAACAAGACTTTAGACAGATAAAGTAAACCTCGGTTTAATCAAGACTCAGAAAGGGATATGTTTAGTTCCCGTACTACTTACTTGCCTCTGCTCAAATGAAAAATTATATTTTCCACTTGAGTTCTTTTTATTTCCCTAAGTGGGACCATGTCACCCAATATGCCTCTTAGAAGGTTTCTGAAGACTGAAGCTTAATGATTTCCATCCAATTTCCATTTTGATTATTCAGAATAATCTGTGCATGAGAGCATTAGGCAATTGTACGTAAGATTTGTTGCTGATAGATAGCACATCATTTTCTATGAGAAAGGCACAAAATTTGACTAGAAATTATCCTATATCTGATATGTGCCTTTTAATTATTATTTTTAAAATTAATGACTTAGAATGAAATGTATGATTTGATGTGACCAAAATATATGGTGGACAATGTTCACAGCCACTAAGAATAATAATCATCTAAATGCAAATTCCCTTTTTACCTGCCCAAAAAATTGAGCCATATGTCAATTTTTGAGTAGCAAATGAGTCATTACTATGCCCATGGTATGCTTAGTAAAATAAGCATTGTTAAATGGCAGATCTTAGCACTTAAATAACGTTGCTCAGCTTGAAATCCAGTGTACTTTCTGCTATCCTAATCCATTTTCCAACTTAAATTTTAGAGTTCATTGTGTAAAGAAAAGCTCAAAGTCTTTTTAAAAAGCTTTTAAATTTATTTTATTTTAATTATTTAAGCGATAGGAAGAGGGACACACACACACACACACACACACACACACACACACACACACACAGATAGAGAGAGAGAGAGAGAGAGAGAGAGAATGGGTCCTCCAGGGCTTTCAGCCACTGTAAATGAACTTCAGATGCATGTGTGCCACCTTGTGCAACTAGTTTATGTGGGTCCTGGAGAATCAAACCTGTGCTGCCAACAGGTGCAATAGTGGCATGTCTGTTATGGAGGAAACAAACCTCTCTCAAGTTAGACTGGAGGCCTGCTCCATGGGAGGGAATACATCCCTGATACTGAAAACCTACAACAGGGGTAGTCATGTGCCCTAGGGGCATAATGTCTGCTGCTTTCTGGCTAAACATATATATACTATGCTCACCAAACTGCCTGGTAAGCATTTCTCTTAATGTCCATACCCATATATTAATGCTACTCTCACTTTTGGTTAGAGAAGCTCCTTTTGTTTCTGAGGTAGGGTTTCATTCTAGCCCAGACTGACCTGGAGTTCACTATGTAGTTTCAGGGTGGCTTTGAACTCAGTGATCCTCCTACCTTTGCCTCCTAAGTGCTGGGATCAAAGACATGTTCCACCTTGCCAGGCACAAGAAGCTTCTGTTTTGAAATGGCAATGATCTTGGGATGACTCAGAAGGCACCATGGTCCTGAGAAAAAAGAGGAGTGCTCAGCACTGAAATATCTCTATCACACCTTCCAAGGCTCAGAGTCCATTGTGGAAGAGGTGGTGGAAAGAATGGAAGAGCCAAAGGAAGGACAGGTCTCCTTACAATGTGCTCCTCCAGACACAAAATGACATGGATATCCATGACCTCACAGTGCCTGATACTACCTACACAAGACCATCATAATAGGAGGAAAAGATGATGACTTAAAAAAAAAAAAAAGACTAACTGAGAGTGGAAGGAGTATGAGAGAGAGTGCAGTTTCAAATGGGAAAGTGGGGTGAGGGAGGAATTACCATGGGTTATTATCTTCAATTATAGAAGTTGTCAATAACAAAATAAATTTTAAAAAATATTTTTATGTATTTAATAGCAGAGAGAGAAGAGAGATACAGAGAAGAGAGACAGAGAGAGAGAGAATGGGTGCATCAGTGCCTCTAGCCAGTGCAAATGAGCTCCAGATGAATGTCCTACATAGCACATCTGGCTTTACATGGATACTAGGGAATTAAACCAGGTCATTAGGCTTTGCAGGCAAGTACCTTAACTGCAGTGCCATCTCTCCATTCCAATATTTTTAATTAAGGTACTCTAAACTAAACTACCATATGCGTTTTCAGCTAGAGTTAAGGAGTGAATAACCTTAGTTATGTACAAGATTACCCTCTTTGCCAACTGTGGTGCTGTGTGCCTGCCGCCCATGAGCTGAGCTGACAAAGCAGGAGGACAAAGTGTTCAAGGGCAGCTAGGACTGTGTAGGGAGAGCCTGTCTCAAGAGAAAGAGTGTTTTCATATTTGGAATTATTTTTCTGTCCTGACTTGTTTAGTAGAAAATTTTCTAGAGAAATAAAACATAAAATTTCAAAATAATGGATTAATAGCATCTTTTATTCCATGAGAAAATAAAAAAAAAAACAATTCCATTTAAAAATGAACAAGTTCATCTTTGCTGGTCAATGAGCACAGAAAGTTCGATTCCAAATATTCTTCAGTGAGAAAAGAATGAACTTTCAGCTATAAAGCTGTTGGTGCAGCTGAGCCTCAGAGAGCATCAAGTGAGTCCCCGCGTTCGGATGCCTGAGCCGGGTGATGCAAGCTGCTCAGGGCTGATTGCGTTACTGAGTGAAGTAAAGATCTGCTCAGAGCTGATAACCCTGGCAGCCCTCCAAACCACCCCACCCATGTCAAACTCTACAAAAGACTTCTCTTTAAAAAAGAACTTTATTTAATGTTTTCTCCAACTTTTGACTTTCGAGTGAGTCAGAATAGAAAAGATAATTTTAAAACCACCTCTTGTGCAGTGAACTGTTTCTACTTTAACTCATCTCAGGTCCTCAAAGGTTATTTCTCTGTTACCTCTGCTGGAAATTATATGAATTACTGTACTTCGTTTTCATTTCTTTCTCTTCCTTCTCTTTAAGTTCATCTGTCTGTGATCGACTCCAGCATCTTCTGCAGCCTTTTAGTGCTCATGTGTGTACTTTACTGGACAGTTTTCTGATGGTCTATACTTTTATACCTCCACAGCCCTCTCACACATTCCTTATCTGGGTCTTTTCTAATCTGTGTTCAGAACTAGTGAGAATTCTTGGGGGGCAAGGAAAGTACAAAGAGATGGTTAAGGGTCTAACTGTAAAGCTAATAAGGCTTGATTTTCTCATCATGACCTTGCATCTATCTCAAGGACATGCAGTGATTCTTGTCCTATTAATGGTAAACAGTGTCCACAGAGTGGCAATCATGTAAGTTTCAAGGAATTAGGAAGGCAGAGGACTAAATTTGATGCCAGTAGCTTGCAGAATACCATCCAGAGAGCTGACGGAGAAGCACTGACCATGAATCCCTCCGCTGCAATGATGGAAACATAAAGAGCCCATCTGTTTTAATATATTATGCCTTTACCTAGGAGGTTTCCCATGGACTCCATCATTGCTCTTATGAGCTCCAAAGACCATTTTTTACCTACTTGAATTTTGTGACTTGCTTATTTGCATAAGCCTTATAGCTTGAACTTAGGCTTCTTGCCTTTCATTGTTTATGCTTTTGTTCCCATACTCAAGAATCCATTGCAGAGAAGTCTCCACCCTCACTTTTTCCTATGAGGTTTTTAAACATTTATTTAGTTAGTTAGTTAGTTATTCATTTGAGAGGCAGAAAAAGAAGGAGAGAGAAAGAGAGAGGATTGGCATGCCAGAGCCTCCAGCCACTCACTGCAAAGGAACTCCAGATGCATGTGACACCTTGTGCATCTGGTTTACATGAGTCCTGGGGAATTGAACCTTGTTCCTTTGGCTTTGTAAGCAGGCACCTTAACTGCTAAGCCATCTCTCTAGCCCCCTATGAGTTTTATATAGTTTCAATATAGTCATATAAAACTTGATTCTAAGACTAAACACATAAATTAGCAGATTCATTGTACCATACACTCTGAAGAGCTTGTGTCTGGAATTGTGAGGGTATAAAAGTATAGACCATCAGAAAACTGTCCAGTAAAGTACACACATGAGCACTGAAAGGCTGCAGAAGATGCTGGAGTCGATTACAGACAGATGAACTTAAAGAGAAGGAAATATACTATATTTCTCCAAGACATAAAATCCAGTATTTGTGAGTAGCTACCATATATATATATTGGCATTATTAGTTTATGTTATTAACTTCTAATTTTAGAAGATCCTGGAATTTATCATTTGCATTTTTATATGAGACAACAGATTAGATTGAAGTCTCATCCTTCAGGTATAACTACTAAGGTATTCAAACAGTCAATTTCATGTCACTATGACAACCGTGTCATTCTACACCCCTTGCATTTAGTCAGTCTTCTCTTAGCCATCAGAATTTTGGGTTCTGGTCTCCATGCCATGGGGTCATCTCACCAAAAATGCAAAGCATGTAATAAAATCATGACCAAATATATATTGTGGCCCAATCATCAGGTCTGATCATCTTTAAATGGAACTGTCTCTTCAACATTAAAGTTAGGAAAATTGTGCATCAACACAAAATAATGAAATTGGATATTTATATTAACACGCACAAAAATCCAACTCAAGTGCTAATATAGGCTTAATGTAATGTGAGACTTGAAACTATGAGCCTGCTAGAAGCAAACATCCAGGAAGGCTTCATGACTTTGCTTTTGACAATGGCTTCTAGGATACAGGGGAAAAACTTTAAGCACTAAGAACAAATGGAATGAAGCTTGGCACAGATGTGCCAGTAATTTGTAGAAAAGTATAAAACATTTGGACTATTGTAGTTTTCTGTCTTGTTTTGCTTTAGCAAGGTAATCTCAAAGAATGCTTCCATTTTCCCATTAAAAAGTGAGATGTAAAATAGTATGTATGACATGGATCCCAGTCAGTCACATTTCCTAATGTCCTGTGATGGTTCTGTATAGATTGTCAAATGAGGACCCCAGTTATTGCTTCATTCAGTGCAAAATAAACATGTTTATGCAGCTTATCGCTTTTGGTTCTTTTCTATTTAAATGATCAATGGTAAGTTAGATCATAGTTTTAAAAAACTTAATCTATGAAGGCATAAATAAAGTGTTCTAATTTTCAGACCCTGCAGAAAAATTTTAAAGAAGTTATTGAGTAAAAGGCTATGAAAAATCTGTAACTGAACCTTGATGAAGTAGTTGAACTATATTTCCTAGAAATACATCAAAACACAACACTGTGTTCGCTTCAGCAGCTCATATACTAAAATTGGAAGGACACAGCATGGACCCTGTGCAGGGATGACTCACAGATTTATGAAGCCGTCCATACTTTTCCTAATATTCAAATAACAATTCAATCTGAAATTTTATTTTTGCCATGATGTGTCTGGACATAGATATATTTTCTGCCACAAAACACACATTAGAAAAAACCCATACACATATATGCTCTGAATTCTCACAGTTCTCACAGTAGAGCCAAGAGAATGAATAGCCCAGAACCACTTTCTAACTTATAACACCCATGTATTATAAAATCTAGGTCTATTCAAAGAAATAAAACAGAATCTAACAGAGGTCAGTCTGACAGCTAGGACGGGTTTTTCTTCCTACTCTTTCATCTGAAAACTTTGCTTTCATTTGTTTTTTGAAGCCCTATTGAGATCCTGAGAACCATAGTCCCCCAAAACTGCTGAGTCACCTTGTCTGTGACAGTCAGCAGCTGCCTCAGCTGAATATGTCTCCTGAAGATAATGTTGATTATCTATGATTGGCGGGACTCAAAAACTTTTTTTTTTTTTTTTTTGATCTTTGCCACAGTCACTTTTCTGGTTTCCCTATTTGAATTAGACTAGACATTCCAAGCGATTCTTTTCCTGCTATTTGTCTCTATCTCAAATACATTTCCTCTGGCCAAGTAACAGGTCTTTCGAAAAAATGGAGCACCTTCCAAAGGAAACAGTGAGTACTAAATGCTGCTTTCATCAGGGCAATGTGTCCCTGATATTAGTAGGACAGGAGACTCTTCAAATTTCTAAACTACCTTTACCAGAGGCATTAAGATTTATTTGTCTTTGATGTATAATAGAGAATTTTAACTTTCATTTTACTTTTGTGGATGTTTTACTTTAAAAAATAAGACCTAGAACTTGTGTCTATAAAGCAATGAAAATTCAACAATCACTTGCTGAATTCAGCTCCCATTAAAAAACTAATAGTTAAATTGAAGCCAAGTAATACTTTAAAAGGATTTGGGTCTCCATGGGATGATTGAATTTTATAGCCACAGTGGTAGTTGATATCCACAGAAAATAAATTAGATTTATAAAAACTAGAAAGAGATTAAAATATAAACTATAAATGGAGTGTTCTGGATAACATAAATAAGGAAAACTGTATGCATACCCATGTAAATGATGTGGCCCTAATTAAATAATCATGGATATTGTTACACACAGGCCAGATTGCTCAAATACATCATTAATTGTATTGTCTGATAGTACAATGATTTATATTCTAAAATTAATTAATGAAATACTAATAATTTGAAATTAGTGACAAGTAGAAGACATGCTGAATAGATTTCTATTTTTAGTAAACCTTCTATAAGCAAATAATATATTGGATGCATTTTTTAATAAGAGAGAAACAAAAATTTTTCAAGTTTTGTGTATATTTCAATAAACAAATTTAAAATAATTTCTAATTACTCATTAAATTAGGTTCAAAATGATCAGCTCTTTCAATGACGGTTTTTACCCTTGAAGGGCATAAAATTACATTTCTTTGTTAGCTATCTGAAATTCTGTGATATTGCTGCATAATCAGTCCAACTTCATTTTATCTATACAAAAATAAATGTTCTCACACATCTATGTGAGAAGTTGAGAAAAATCTTCTGGATTATTGAGAATTACTAGTTGATGAAATATATATAAATTTAAAAATACATAGTTATACTTCAGCCCTTTTTACAATAGGACTATATAGGCTTAAAGATATGTCAACACAGGCTGGAGAGATGGCTTAGCAGTTAAGTGCTTGCATTTGAAGCCTAAGGACCCTGGATCAAGGCTCAATTCCCCAGGACCCACGTTAGCCAGATGCACAAGGGGGCGCAGGCTTCTAGAGTTTGTTTGCAGTGGCTGGAGGCCCTGGCACACCCATTCTTTCTCTCTGCCTCTTTCTCTCTCTCTGTCTGTTGCTCTCAAATAAATAAATTAATTAATTAAAAAAAAGATATGTAAACAGACTTAACTAAATGCCTTGGGATATATAAGAAGGGCAGATTCTAAAGATGTTGGGAACTTGCACTAGTTAGAAGATTACTTAGAAGCTTTATTTATTTTAGTTGTTAAATGACACAATGGTCATGAATATTTATAGGGCATAGTATGAGATTTCAAAACATTTAGAGTTTTTTGTTGTTGTTGTTTTGTTTTGACTTGCAGGCTGTGGAAAGCAGTGGGCCAAAGGTTTTAGAAACAGCAGAAGAAATCCAGCAGCGGAGAGAAGAGGTGCTGAATCGGTACCGGAGGTTCAAGGACCGGGTTGCTGAGAGAGGGCAGAAGCTCGAAGAGTCCTATCACTACCAAGTTTTCAGGCGAGATGCAGATGACCTGGAGAAATGGATCATGGAAAAACTCGAGATTGCAAGGGATAAGACCTATGAGCCCTCAAATATCCAGGTCACTCCCTGGCACAGACCTCCCCAGAGCAGACCCTAAGATCTCTAGAGAAGGGAACAGGTTTTTCTCTGGTAATGTTGAGGGAAAAGGACAAAAAATATCTGATTCCCCTCACAAAAAAAGAAAGACAGACAAAAATAAGCAAGAAAAACTAGTAGAATGAGAAGCTTCAGAACTGAATTAAGAGAAAGTCTAAAGATTCATTCTTGTTTGGCTAGAGGGATGAGAATTTAAAGAAAAAATCAAACAAAATGCCAGTGCATTAGTTATTGAAAGCATCAAACTACTTTATGTTGAAAGTACATTCAGAACTCACCTTTTTTTTTTTTTACTTCCATAATTGTACACAATATCCCATGGTCCTTATAATTAGGTAAATAGTTGTTAAATGATAAGGGAATGATATAATAGAGGATTGGTCTATCCATTAAGACAGTAGTCCTACCATTAAACGGTTTCCATCTTAACATCTTAACCTTCAGGATTTTATTTGCAAATAATATTTATTCCACATAGCATTTTATGATAGCTTAATGAACAAAATAGTGAGTGATAGTTCAAGAAATCTCTGACATACCATGTTCCATATGCTTTCCATATTATGTGGCATTATGATGGAATCATGGTTAAAAAAAAAATCAGTGTTTCTAAAGTAATTGCATTCTACTCTCTTCAGAACTGGGGCTTTGCCTATTTTCCCCAAATTGCTCTCTATGCCTGCATTTAAATTTAAATGAAGGTCCCATAAGAGCAAGCTTAGTGAGAAGTTCTAACCCTATCTGATGACCTAATACGATAGCCTATTTCATGTTAGGGTTACAGCAAAGGAGTGACATGCTAAAGGGGTCATTGATTTTAATCAGGTAATACCTGGAAGAAGATAGGAATGATATATGTTAAGGGAGTCACTTCCTATATGACAAGAACTGAGCCCTACCTGCAGTTTTAAAATGTAATTATTATAATTTTTATCCTCCTCAATGTTAGATATACTCAATGGGATTCATTCATTTCTCTTTTCAGAACACCATGTTGCATGCTTTTATTCATGTGAGAGTTTATGAAGGTTTAAAACCGTAGGCTATTCTACTGATAATTTCCCAAAGACAGTGGGATAGAAAATACCCTCTCTATGGCCTCTGACTTGAGTATTTGTGTTGGGTAGCTCCACCTTGAGAAACCATTTGTTTTAGGAAATGATTGTGTCTCCTATGGCATAGCTAATGGGAACTAGCTTCATTGAATGTAAACCCTACTCTCTAAACTTCAGGGGAAATATCTGAAGCATGAATCCTTTGTAGCAGAAATACAAGCAAAATCCAAGGTCCTGCCAGAACTTGAAGAAATCAGGGAAACCCGATTTGCTGAAGATCATTTTGCCCATGAGGCCACCAAGGTAAATGAATGTTATGACACCAGTGAGAAGCCTGTAATGGTTGATTGTGTTATGAGGGTTTTAGTTGATTGTCCCTGGTACAAACTGTGATATACCTGGCTCAAAGCAAGGGCTCATGCTTCCTGTGCTGTGGTGGAGTTGCGAAGGAAGGAATGATGGGACATCCTTGTGTTTCTTAAGGTGGGGGAAAGAGCTGTGACACAGAAGATGCCATTGGATGTTGCCTGCTCTGCTAATTGTGCCATTGAATCTTCTCTGAAGTCTTTCCAACTTTTCCTGTGAAAGCTGGCTGTTTTCACACCCTATCCCCCATGCCTCTTACTGTACCTTTGCAAACTTTCCTTTTTGCTTACTTACAAAAAAAAACAAAACAAAACAAACAACAACAAAAAAAAACCCTAAAATCTCATGTCTAGAAAATTTTCCTTGAACAGCCAAACCTAAAAATCAGGATCATTTCAATAAGAATTTACCACTGCCTTACCTATTTTTAAAGCATCAGCTATTTTCTGACGGTCCATGTAAGCTCCCAGATGCTGACAACACATCGTCAGCCTGAGCTGCATAATGAGACCCTGTTGCAAAATGACATAAACCAAAACAAAAATATTTGAGTAATGTTTAAAACTTCTTCCATCTGTCACCATCAGTAAGGTTATATTGGATAGCACTAGAGCCAATTTCTAGTAGAAACATGGCCCGTATATTACCTTGAACAATAGTGAAGTTGAAAATATAAAATTCTTGAAGAGATGAATGATACCACTGCTAATTTTAGTTTCAGAAAACATGCACTGCAGGCCCTTCTGATCTAATTTAGCATTCAAATCTCTCTCTATGTGGTCAAACTATGTAGTTGCCAGATAGATATTCTTATCATTTTGTTGCAACTATTTTTCCAGTTAGTAAACAAAAATCATAGCTCTTATACTTTCTGAAAATAATTCATTTGCTTCTTCTATGACATTAATGTGAATATTTACTGTACCCAGTGTTCACTCCTTGCTTATCATTTACCTGTCAAAAATCCTTATGTTCCATAAGGCCCAATTCAAATGAACATCTTCCCATAAACTTTCTGCCCACCTATCTTGTACTTATATGTTTGCATACTCTAAATGTCTAAAAAAATTTTACTGAAGCTTTCTCTCAAGGAATATCACCTTTGTTTTAGGTTAATAATTATTTTTATCCATTCTTTCTCTAGCTATGCATTGAAGAATTAGTGTATGAATGAGTAGGGATAGAATTTTTCTGCACAAGTCTCTGAATATGCACCTACTCCACAGCCTCTGTTCCTCAGCAGTTCTTCTCTCTCCCCCAAAGACTCATCTGGAGGAGTTGCGCCGCCTGTGGGACCTGCTGCTGGAGCTGACCCAGGAGAAGAGTGACCTGCTGCTGCGGGCGCTGAAGTTCTACCAGTACTCACAGGACTGTGAAGACATCCTGGAGTGGATCAAAGAGAAGGTATAGGACAGTGTGCATGAGGGACCTCTGATCCACCCGTCCTGGGCAACTCATAGCAACTTCCTGCAGGTTAGTCACAAAGTGGCCAAGGAGTTTGTTCCTGAACTTCATTCACTGCAAAAAGGGTGAATTGTGATAAAGACAAGGGGGTATTCTGAAGAGGAGGCCAAGCCTAAACTCATGTTTGTGGATATGATAAAGACTTAAAAATGTGCTTTGAACTATTAGCTAAGCTCATCCCTTTTTATGTCCCATATTTTTACATGCTTTTTTTTAATTGTTTTTTTTCTTCTTACATTGGAACTGGTCTCAAAGTATTTTCAATTCGTGTCTTTTAGTGATGTAACAATGGGTTCTTTTTTTCCCTAAATAGTCAGGACTGAATATTTATGCAAGATCCCAGTGCATTGCTTTCATAGCTATTCAGTATGAAAGCCACCAGAGTACCAGCAGGATGACTTGTGTCCTCGTGTTCTGAAAAGTAGATGGTATTTCCAGAGGTAGGCTCCAGCAGTGCCCCTCATCTCACCAAATGATTATCCTGAAAAGTATTGTCCCCACACCAAGCTGCCACCTCAAGGTACATTCCTGCTTTTCCCAGGAGGGGTCTCCCAGGCTACCGCATCTCCCCATAGTTCCCCTGAGAATGCAAGCAGCGTCTTGGGACTTTTGACCTGTGGGAACTCTTAAAGCTTCACTGGTGAGACAGGCAGCTTGTCTGTACCTGCAGGAAGCTATCGTGACCTTAGTAGAGCTTGGTGAGGACTGGGAGCGAACGGAAGTGCTGCATAAGAAGTTTGAGGAGTTCCAAGAAGAACTGAACATCCGGAAAGGAAAGGTGGACAGAGTGAACCAGTATGCCAACGAGTGTGCCCAGGTGAGGGGCAAGGGCCAGGCCAGGGATGGGTTCATCTTCAACAATTTCCGGCCTCTAGTAGATGAGATCTGAGGAAAATGGGAGAGAAATGGGGATATCATGAGAAAATAGAAATATTACTCCCTGAAGAAACATGTCTGGAGTAAACTTTTCTTTCGCTCCCTTTTCAAGTCCATGGAAACGATGCTGCTGGTGGTGGCTGTGGTGGTATATGTGTGTGTGTGTGAGAAAGAGAGAGAGAGTTAAATCTACAACGAAAAATGTGGCACCTCCTGTACCCTCTGCCTCATGCAGTACAGGGTTTCTTTCATTTATGGCCATTCTTTCCTCATGAAAGAAATAAGAATAAACTAGAGAATATAAATTACAGCTATTAACACAAATGCACATATACAGGATTGTTAAGACAATACTGAAATAAGTTTGCAATCTAGATATCTCAGAAAAGTCAGATGATATATAGTCATTCATATAAATAAGCATATGCATATATACAATACATACACCTATGTATGTATACACATTTCTCTATAATATCCATATACATTTGTGTATACATATATATATATATTTCATATATGAACATGACATAAGTAAACTCCAATAGTTGCCTATATTACACTTTTTATTATGGTTCATTGTGATTGCAGCTCTATAGTAAGAATATTAATAGTCCTATGCTAACAGAACCAAGAATTCAGAATGAATAGATACTAGAAAAAGGAAAATAACTGCTTCTCATTTTTTTTTCAAAGACGCATTTCTGATGATTTCTACATGTACTCCTTTTAGCACTTTTCTCTTGGAGAAACATTTTTTATCTATTGCTTTCTAACAAACATATTTTTGTTTGTGACTCAGATATGGACTGCTTGGCTGGGCTATTTTCCAATGTCACCTATTATTCTTAAGTGGCTAGAGCTATTTAGTGACTCCATTGGGGTAGAGGACCTGGGACTGTCTTGGTGTCATCTGGGGCTTAGGGGAGGATGGCAAAGGCTTTCTCCAGTTAGGAATCACAGATGAAAGCGTACATGCAGCATTTGTCTTTATGTACCTACACGGCCTCACTTAGAATGAATTTTTTTTTCCAAGTCCAACCATTTTTCTGAAAATTTCATTATTTCAGTTTTCCTTAATGCTTGGTAAAATTCCACTGTGTATATATAGCACATCTTCATTATCCACTCATAAGTTGATGGATACTTTGGCTAGCTATTATGAATAGAAAAGTAATAAACATGGTCAATCAGGTATATTTCTAATAAAGAGTAGAGTCTTTAAGGTCTATGCCCTGGAGCAGTTAGCTGGGCCAAATGGTAGATACATTTTCATCTATTTCAGGAGTTGTCTCCATACTGATTTGCATAGTGGTTGAGCAAGTTTGCACTCCCACCAGCAATAGGTATGGGTCCTCTTTCCCAACAGCCTCACCAGCATTTGTTGACATTTGATCTTTTTTGGGGGGGAGGGGAATTAATTCTATCATTACTGGAATGTTATGAAATCTTAAAGTTATTTTGATTTGCATTTCTCTGATGAATAATGATGTTGAACATCTCTTTAAGTGTATAGTGACCATTTGTATTTATTCTGTTGTGAATTCTCTGTTCATTTTTTTTTAATTTGGCTGTTTATTTTTTATTGTTTAAGTTTTTGAGTTCTTTGTAGATTCTAGATATTAGACCTTTGTCAGAGGCACAGCTGGTGAGATTTCATCCCATTCTGTGGGATGTCTATTGACTGGTTTTGTCTTGTTTGCTTGCCTGCACAGTAACTTTGTAGTTTCATGAGGTCCCAGTGGTTGAGTATTGAACTAATTTCCTCTGCTATGGTGGTCTTATTCAGGAAGTCTTTCCCTAGGCCTGTATCATGTAGTGTTCTCATTAATTTTTCTTCTCCTTGTTTTAGAGGCACTTATCCATTTAGAGTTGAGTTTTGTGCAGGGTAAAAGAAGATGCTCTAATTTTATTCTTCCACAAGTAGTTATCCAATATCTCCAGCACTATTTGTTGAAGATGCTTTCTTTCCTACAGTGTGTATTTTGGCCTCTTAGTCAAAGATGAGGTAGCTATATTTACTCAGATTTAGAGATGGATCTTCTATTCCATTCATTTGTTCCAATACCATGCTGTTTGAGTTACTATGATTTTGTAGTATATCTTGAAATCACATATGGTGACACCTCCAAACATATTTCTTATTCTTCAATAGTTTTATTATTTATTTGAGTGAGAAAGAGGTAAGAAGGGAGAGAGAGAGAATGGGCATGCCTCCAGCCACTACAAATGAACTCCAAACACATGTACTACCTTGTGCATATGGCTTATGTGGGTCCTGGGGAATTGAACCATGGTCCTTTGGCTTTGCAAGCAAGTGTCTTAACCACTAAGTTATCCCTCCATCCCCAGACATATTTCTTTTATTGAGGATATGTTTGGTTACCTGAGGCCTTCTGTTCTTCCATATGAATTTTCAGATTACTTTCCTATCTCTGTAAAGAACACTGCTGGAAATTTTATTGGAATTGCATTGAATCTGTATAATGCTTTTGGCAGGATGGCAATTTTCACAAAATCAACTTTTCCACTCAATGAAATTTCTCTCCTTTTCATTTTTTTTTTTTGAGTTCTCAGGGGTTTTGTAGGCATCAGCATGGGAATTTGTGTTAGTAGACTAGTCCAGGGACTGGGGCACAAGATACAATATCTGTTAGGCTGATTTTATGGGTTGGTAATTTTTCTGGACAGCAAGGATATGGTAAAGTTCAGTGTCTAGCTACTATGGTCATTCTCCACTTCTGACAAAGGAAGAACATTGTAAAATTCTGTGTTGAAGTGTATCGTCATCTTTCCATAACTGCAGCACTGATTTTGGCCCTCAGGAGAAACACCCTAAGTTGCTTGAGATAAAGTCAAAACAAGATGAGGTGAATGCTGCCTGGGAGCGTCTCTGTAACCTGGCTCTCAAGCGACGAGAAAGTCTGTCCAATGCTGCAGACCTCCAGCGATTCAAAAGGTATGGCTCTAGCCACTGATTTGTAGAAATGGCACCGGCTTTTTTGTTTGGTTGTTTTGACTATTTCTATTCCCTTCAGCAATTAATGATCAACACCCCAAACCTGACAACAATTTTCTATCTCTATCCCACTCTCTCTCATCCCTTCTCCCTTTGATTTTGTTTGTGTACATGTATGTATATGTGGTATATACAGTGCAGGTGCAGACATGTAAACAGAGGCCAGAGGAAGATACAAGTGATCCTCCATCACTTGAACAGTCTCTCACTGAACAGGAGCTCACCACCTTTTAGTGCAACTGGACTGAGCCCCAGCAATCCTTTCTTTGCTCCCCCTTGGCTGGCAGCACTGTGGTTATAAGCATGCACAGTCATGTCCAGTTGTTTTCCCCCCACCAGAGTGCTGAGGAGCAAACTCGGGTCCTTGTGCTTGAACAGCAAGCACTCCTGACCACGGATCCATCTCCCCAACCCAGGTTTCCAACTTTTCAATGGAAACAACAGACAAAAAAAGAATCTGCTGGTTATTTTATTGGTAGTCTATAGGAAAATATGGCAATCACCACCTGGGTGAGCTAGGCTGATCCGCTGATGTCTTTTTGGCTTACTGGCCTGGCAATGCCTGAGAACTCGGTTTGTTAGAGTTCATATCAATGTCTCATAGGGATGTGACTGAAGCCATCCAGTGGATGGAGGAGAAGGAACCTCTGCTCACCTCTGAAGACTATGGCAAAGATCTTGTCAGTTCTGAGGCACTGTTTCACAGTCATAAAAGACTTGAGAGAAACCTTGCAGTCATGGATGACAAGGTAAGCCCCTGTTGGAGGGACGGCCTGTCGCTGGAGTTAAAAATGTGGTGGTTCTCATATCTAACACCACCCCTTAGAGGACACAACAAATTTACCATTGAACTTCCATTCACAACTTTAGCCAGCCTAAGGTGTTTATCCCTAAGTTTCCAAAGAATTCAGAGCACAGAGAGATCCACACTTGGGCTCTATCTAACTTTAGCCCTGACCCTCCTGTAACCAGTTCCACAGTTCTTTTTTTGTTATTGTCTGTTTGTTTATTTTTGTTTTTGTTTTATTCTTTGGTCTCTCTTGTGATAATAAATTGTAAAATCCTCCACTTAATGAATAATGATTACAAAATACCAAACCCTGTACAATACCTAACTATGGTTGACAATAATGAAAGAACTAACAGTACAATGTGGATGATCACACATGCCCATGTCTTGCCATACCATCCTATTCCATAGGAATTATGCTTAAAACAGCCTGCCATGACTACAATTTCTTTGGGGCTTTGGGTACAAGTGTCTTTCTGTCTACTATAATAATATTTAAGAAGACAAGATAAGTGAATGGTAAGGGACAGATTTAGGTATCATCCTTTCATCTGACACTAGCTAAATGAGCAAATGCAACAATTTACCTCTCTGTTGTCACATGAGATGAGAGCAAGAAAAATTTCTCCTCATAATATTATTAAATGAAGAACATGAATGAGAAACATTTGTAAAATGCTGAACACAGTGACAGACAATATTCAATGAATTGTTATGAATATAATGTATTTTTATGTTATAGAAAGTTTGCCATAGAAATATATTTATTAGCTATTATTATTTGTATGATTATTTTATTATACCCCCTCCTATAAAACTCTGCCAGCAGTCAAGGTGTCTGGATTTTCCACTTTTTTTCTTTTTCTTTTTTTTCTCATTCTGTAGGTGAAGGAGTTGTGTGCCAAAGCAGACAAGCTGATCACTTCCCATCCCTCGGATGCCCCTCAGATTCAGCACATGAAGGAGGATCTGGTTTCAAACTGGGAGCGTATTCGTGCTCTGGCCACTAACAGATACACAAAGCTGAAGGCTTCTTATGGGTGGGAAATCCCTTCTACTTTTCTACCTTCTCGAGGGCACCAGAGCAGGAAAGGGGTGAAGGAACTCAGATCGCCTGCCTTCTCAGTAGAGGCAAATGAAGGTTTAATTTGCCAGTGGAAGTCTTTTGTGAACTTTTATAATACTAAGTACCGCACCCACTCATCCACATCCCTTTGTCTTTCCTTGCCTTTGTAGTTGCCAGATATTATAAAGTGATCTGTAAAGTTTCAAAAATTGTAGTTTCAGCTAAGAACCTAAGAGTAAATAATTTCAAGCTGAAGAACATCAAAATAACTCCAAAACTATCTCTTGCTTTTGTATTCAAAGCTTACAAAATCACTGCCATGGTTTTAGTATTTAATGCCTATGGTTAGTAGTAAAACCACCAGAATATAGTTTTCATCTTACTATTATTATTTACAACCATGTAGTGAACATTTAATTGTTTTTAATAAGAAATTGTTTTGGAAGCTTTCATTTTTTATTAGCAGGGTGAAATGTGAGATAAGATTCTTAAGGAAATAGCCCCTCTTTCCAGAAGTTACTTTCTGTTATTCTCATACCATGTACATATTTATTGGTTACATGGTGAAGACATTTTTTCCATTTCAAAACCCTCTGAGGCAGGTGCGAACTTAAGGCATACCTACCAAGCACTGCATGGACAATGATACATCTATTCCAGGATGTACAGCATGGTATAATGCTTTATGACCCCTAAAGGGACCAACTGTGCATAACAGGAAAAGGAGAGGCATGGTATTAGGGCAAAGGGGAACTTACATGTCATAGCTTAACCCTACTCTATCTTATTTACAGTTCTTCCAAATATGATTTCTCTGCCCTGTACTTCACCTTACCTTTCCAACAGATACCACCGGTTCTTGTCTGACTATGATGAACTCTCTGGCTGGATAAATGAAAAGAATGCTCTCATCAATGCTGATGAGCTGCCCACTGATGTGGCTAGTGGGGAGGCCCTGCTAGCCAGGCACCAACAGCATAAGGTACAGCGCTAAGTCTGAGTAGAAGGAAGGAAGGGGGGATTTTTTTGGTGTCAAGAAACCCCCAAGATTCCTTGTTATATTTGAAACATTTTGTCTTGTGGCTACAGCATGAGATTGACTCTTACGATGACCGATTTCAATCTGCTGATGCAACTGGTCAAGAGTTGCTGGATGGCGATCATGAAGCCTCTGATGAAATTCGTGAGAAGGTATGCTAGTTTTAATAGTATTTCCTTATCTTTCTTATACCAACGTGGCAATTTATGACTGGGAAGTGGAAGAAATCATGTAAACATGTTAATGATGTGCATCCAACTTTCATCTGCTCCTTATCATGCACACACATTTCAGCCAAACTGAATCAACTTGAAGTTCTCAGAACACAAGTGCTTGCTTCCCTTTGAACCTCTAATTCTACCCACTTTCTGACAACTACCTAGTTTAAGACCTTTAGCCCATTTTCTTTCATCACTTATGCTCTGCTTGATCACATCCTCATGCTTACCTCTGGATTTGAAGTTCAATAAGGTATGTGCCTTACTGAGTTTGGGTCCCCTACAGTGCCTAAACCAGTGTCTGGCACCTGTGTCATTTCTGCTCTCTGTCTTTACAACCTCATTGGAAAAATATGGGAAGCAGATTTTCCCATATCTATGTTGCTTAGATTTCCAGCACTATGACTCCATGATAAGGGAATCAGGTTTGCCATCATCTCAGTGCTCTGGATCACAAGGGCCCATAGCCTTCAAGTCTAGATAAATTTTGTTTCAGTCACAGAATCTCCATATTCCATGGACAATAATCATGAAAATAATTGTATACCTCTTTTTATCTTACTGATTCCAAAGCACAGCTTTTAACTCTGTATGGTGGATGAGGTTAAAAAAAAAAGTAACCATTTTTTTGAAGGTCTCCAGAATTTTCTATTATCATTACAACATATATTTCATTGTTCAGAACAACCTTAAATTCTTGAAAAACAGCCATTGCCCTAGGATTCTAAAATTTTGCCCTGCATTATTTATGGAGTTAATAGCAATGGATATAATAAGGCTGGGTAGATGTTTGGTCAGAATACACAGCTCACTGGCTTGCCATGAATTCTAGGTTCAGCGAGATAAACTGTATCAAAAAGTAATGTGCGTTCAAGCATGGTGGCACATGCCATTAATCCTAGTACTTGGAAGGCAGAGATAGAAAGACAGATGTGGGTTAAAGGCCAGTTTGGAGCTACAGAGTAGTTTCCAGGTCAGCCTGTGGTTGAGTGAGACCCTATCTCAAAATAAATAAATAAATAAATAAACAAATAAGCAAATAAATAAGTAAGTAAGGTACAGAATGACTGATGATGACAATCAGTGTCAGCTTTAGGTCTCCGCTTCTACACACATACATGTTCACCCACACACCTACAAATTCATATGTATGCACAGATACCATACACATGTCAAAACTTTGGTTTCAAAAGAAAACATAAACTTTTCAATCTGACATCTTAAGGGTGTGTGAGCTTGAACTTCATTAAATGCCTTTTTAGGCAGTAAAATTCCCTAGAGCATGGTGCATTATCAAATGTATGCATTGTTGCAATCACATCATTGGTTCATGGTGTTATGTTCTTTGGTCCTCAAGCTCTCTCCTTGCTTTGTGGATCCCTGTGTGGTACTATATTTCTCACTCTTTCCAGTAACTTCACTGGCCCTTCCTATCTTAATTAGTCATTTCTTCCCTTTTTTACATGTAAAGTATGTCCTATCTATTTTATTGCCCGTATCCCACGTTCCAATACTAAATTATGTGCTTAGATGTTGGAAACTTATTTTTTAAAATATCCAATTCCCATTTGTTTTTGTATATTTCAAAAGCCATTTCACTTATTAGCTGCTAGGTAAGTGTAGAGAAAAATTAATTAAGTAAATACCTTTCGGGTACATTATCTGCTTCTTTCCAAAGATGACAACACTTGCCAATGACTGGGCTGCTCTGCTAGAACTATGGGACAAACGTCAGCATCAGTACCAGCAGTGTCTGGATTTTCACCTCTTCTACCGAGACAGCGAACAGGTGGACAGCTGGATGAGCAGACAGGAGGTAATGTGAGATATCCAGCTGATCTTTGGATATCACTTCTTCCGTCCATCCTTTACCACTATGATAACCACCAGAACCTTCACAATTTTAAATGGGCCAAATCTTGTCTTGAAAGCATGGAGAATGACCCATGACCAAAAGTAAAGATAAGCCCATCCTATAAAAATCCTTTCATTCCAGCAAGGCAGGGTGGCGCACGCCTTTAATCCCAGAACTCAGGAGGCAGAGGTAGGAGGATTGCCATGAGTTAAAGGCCACCCTGAGACTACATAGTGAACTCCAGGTCAGCCTGGGATAGAGCAAGACCCTACCTTGAAAAACAAAACAAAACGACAACAACAACAACAACAAAAATACCCTTTTATTCCCTCCTGGTAAAAAGTATAGAAAAATATTTTGGTACAAACTGTCATAGTGGCTTATGCCTATAATTCCAGCACTCAGGAGGCTGACGCATGAGGGTCACAAGTTCAAGGGCATCCCCAGATTCATATTAAGACACTATCTCCAAAAAAATGTGTAAGTACAGAGTACAGAGCACAGAGCTTTTTGAGCACACTAAACACAAATGCAATTAACATTAAATTGGTAAAGGGTAAGAAGAAAAATTATGATGTCAGACAAAGGTAATGAAAAGAGATTCCTAGTGGTGGTAAGTGGTCCTTTTGAGACAGTTTTGAGAGTTTACTTGAGAGAATTCCATGTGGACAGATTCAAAGGTAGTGGCAAGAGAGCTGTGTATGGCCATTAGGAAGGACTTTTGAAACTCATTGTGTTTTAAATAAATCTGTATATACCATCCTAATTTGCACCAGTTCCCACCTTGTTGTCCAATTCCCTTGCCTCTTCCCTTTTTGTCTTTCTCTGAGATATTCCAAAAGGAATTTTTCTTACCAATGAGGACATCTGAGGTTTATCTTTCTGTTTTATATAGGCCTTCCTGGAAAATGAGGACCTGGGAAACTCACTGGGTGGTGTACAAGCCCTTCTTCAGAAACATGACGACTTTGAGGAGGCCTTCACCGCCCAGGAAGAGAAGATCATAGTAAGGAATGAGCCTGGAGGGGCATCTGGTTCCTATTTACATGCATTACTTCAGTACATGCCCCATGGTTGATGCTTCCTGTGGTTGTCACAAGTAGCATGAGGGCCACTTTTAATAAATCCCCACCCCTTCTTTGGTCACATCTATTTGTGTGTTTTTAAAAGCTTTCTCTTGATTTTGTGAACATATCATGTACATATACAGTGAAGGTTAAAAAAAACTCTAATAAAGTTTTATCATACAAAAAGAAAAGAAAATATCCAGAATAATAATATCCATTTTATCAATCAGTTTTTTGATCTACAGAGCATATTTAGAAAGTTTGTTCAAGTTTATAGGCCGTTATTTCTTCTACTGAAGTTCATGATGTCTCTTTAGTTTTTCTGAATTATAAATGAAATATTGGGTCCATACTCAATATGGAATAAATATTTTCCTTTCTACTACTATATTTTAAAAAACTGTCTATTCTCTCACGATTTTTGTATATCTACGTATTATAATTCATATTGGTAATGCAAGGTTTTCTTTTCTAACAATGCTTCACTTTAGTCTACTCTGTCTTAGTTACTCTCTGGAACTTGTATTATAGTAATCCAGAAAATTTGTTTATAAATAAGCAAAGATCAAAAGTTGTTGAAGACATCATGGATCCAATATGATGTATGTCTTCATTTGTCTTTTTAATGGGCACTGATTTTATGCACACACACAGACACACACACACACACATACACCATCATCATCACCACCAACATTCAAACAAAGTCAGTTTTGAATCTTCTCTGATTATCAGAGAATAATACTGATAATCATCAGTATCACCAAATGGCATCTTATGAGGCCATATACTTACTTGTTCTGAGGATTCACTGGTAAAAGTTAACAGTGTTGAAGAGAAAAAAAAATTTATTGTGCCATATTTATTTTTATATCATTTTCCTATTCCAATTAATCCATTCTGCACATTAGCAGTTTTGTTGGTATGAATGAATATAGATAAAAAAATTCAGCTCCATAATTTATGACTCATTCTCTCATATAGCTAGAAACATATATGTAGCTATAGATATATGTGCGATAGATAAATGGACAGAGACATATTGATAACTAGGTATCATGGCCATGGCCATAATTTATATCTAAACAATATTACAAATTTTCTGGAGTACTATAACACAAGTTCCAGAGAGTAACTAAGATAGCAGTAGACTAGGTGAAGCTCTGCATTCAACTCTCCAGAGATTCAAACCCCTTCACTGCAGACTCACAAAGGCACAGTGTAGTACAGTAAATGTGCTTAAGGGTATATTTTGGAGATTGATTTAAATAAGAAGTCAGAACAAGGACCTAGGTCTTCTAATCCAAACTCATCCTCCCACATTGTTATACATTACTTTGGAAACGCTGATCTATCTGTGGTTACTCACTCAGCAGTCACTGAGGAAAAAAAAAAGAACAAAAAACTTTTTTTTCAGACCTTAGATGAGACAGCCACCAAGCTGATTGACAATGACCACTACGATTCAGAGAACATCGCTGCTATCCGAGATGGGGTATGTCCTAGGCCCTGAGCCTAAACTGACCTGTGTGCACTGGGAGATGAAAAAGCACTGGGGGCAGAGTGCCCAGGGCGACAGTCATCACGTGTGTTTGTTTCTGCTGACTGATCTTGCTCATGGTTTTTACAGCTGTTGGCCCGCCGGGACGCTCTGCGAGACAGGGCTGCCACTCGGCGCAAGCTGCTGGTGGATTCACTGATGCTGCAACAACTGTATCAAGACTCGGATGACCTGAAAACCTGGATCAACAAGAAGAAAAAGTTGGCAGATGATGAAGATTACAAGGTTGGCGAGGTTTCTGAGCACTGGATATACTCATGGGCAGTTAGCATTATGGAATTGTAGTCATGGAACTAAACAGACAGCTGGTGTTCCCCATTCCTAGATGATGAAACAGGGCTTGTTCAAATGCTGATCCTTTTATTTCATCATCTTGTCTCAGGACATACAGAACTTGAAGAGCCGGGTTCAAAAGCAGCAGGAATTTGAGGAGGAATTGGCAGCTAATGAGATCATGCTCAACAACCTGAAGAAAACTGGCCAGGAGATGGTTGAGGATGATCACTATGCCTCTGAGGCTGTGGCTGCTCGTGTGAGCGAGGTGGATGGGCTCTGGAAGGAGTTGCTGGAGGCCACAGCACAGAAAGGTGAGAGACACAGGGGTTGGTAACTGGCCAGTTCCTAAATTCTAAAGCCTACCAAACATTTCATGGTTATGATCATGAACTTACCTGTTGACCTTCATGTGAAGGAATCATTGCCACATGCTTCCCTGTGTCCTCTGGTGGTCACCATGTTAGTCTACTTTAAGTTCATCATACTACATATCAATTTTTAAAATATTTTCTTCAACTACATAGTTTTTAGATGAAGCTAATTTTTTGTCTCCTCTGCTTTTTTTCGTTTCTTTTTCATGAGCCATGAATTCAGCAATGACTGCATCTAAAACTAACCCACTTCAATTACATTTTACCTGTGTGGTTCTATGAGTCAGTAGACATATAAATGGCTAGTAACATTAAAACTGGCATTAACAGGTTTGACATGGAAAGATTGTTGGTATCACATGGATGTTCCTACATTATTTCATGGTTTTGTGGAGTTTAATTATTTTCTTTCTTTTACCTAAAATTGTTCAAGCTCTGCTGTAAGTTTTCAAAATTTCCATATGAATGTATGATTACTCTTGCTTATATTTCACCTTACCTTTCACTGTGGAAAATTAGTCACTTGTCATTAATTATCACAAGTTGTAAGCTTTTTGGTCAGTGACCCGCCCCAAATTATGACTATCATCTATAGACAGGTCCTGGGTGCAAAACAGAGGCGTCATGTTGATAACTTTGATGTCATCCTGGATTTGATTTAAAGGAAAAAATTAAAAATCAGCATGAATACAGCAGTGAGATGTCAGCACTACTTCCCACATTAGAAAGCACAGTAATTGCTCTGCAGAAATCATGAAAATAGTTGCAATATCAATCTCGAGTGAGATTCATTAAGGAAGCTATAGGGTATGGTTTGTGATGAAGGACAGTCACTAAGAGAGTGGGGAGAGCCACATTCAAAAACTTCAAAATTTCTAACTGAACCTACCCCACTGTTATTGTTGCTTGAGTTTAAGTCCCATTGAAAGAAAGGTCAAAACAATAAAGAGTAACAGGTTATACATAAAGATACCCAAGATGGCTAAAATCTGATGCAGCAAAATTACATTTCGCCAGAGAATATAATTTATTACTGTGTTTATTTTGAAAACACCACTGTATTTAAACACAAATAACAATCAGAACTCAACAGATTTAAGGTAACTGCCTCTCCAGTGATCCATGGAGACACTTACCCTAGATTTCTCTTTGGACGATCAGTGCATTGAAAGAAGGTGTATGACAATGAACAGGGGGATAGCTATAGTTCTTGGTGTCTTATACCCAATGTCTTCTCCCAGGAACCCAGCTGCACGAAGCTAACCAGCAGCTACAATTTGAAAACAATGCAGAAGACCTGAAGCGCTGGCTCGAGGAGGTGGAGTGGCAGGTTGCCTCTGAGGATTATGGGAAAGGCCTGGCTGACGTTCAGAATCTGCTCAGGAAGCACGGCCTCTTGGAGTCAGCTGTGACTGCTCGTCAGGTGTGCCACTAGTGCTTTTGCCACTGTAAGGAATTACACATACACTCGGAGCACACCCAAGCATACCCATCATTGGGACTTACTACTATTAAGTGATATGAGACCAATGAAAATTTTTCAAAAATTTTGTTGTTTAGCTGTATATTCCCAATAGCTTCCCTGATCTGACCTGATCACCTTTCATCGGTTCATGTAAGCCTATTGTGGCTCTTCTAAATATAATGCTAATTCTCTGAAAGCAGAAACCTAGGTTTTGTGAAAAACTTACTCTTTATTTACTGCGTGATCATTTACACACTACCTTTTTTGTCCTAATAAGATAACCTACAAAATAAGATTTTGAAAAAAAAATATCTATTCCTATTCTGGCATTCTATAAACAGACTTTTAATCCTTCCGGTGCTTTAAAAATTATAAACCACAGATGCAAAATGACTTTCCCAAACAAATTTAAAAATAGGGTTAAAATGATGATATATATATTAGAAGCCTAGATTCAAGGTTATCCCCACTCACAACCCACTAGACTGTTTTTAAAATTAAATGTATCCACTAGCACGGATACATGCTACAGTTTTGGAAGAAATCAATGTACACATACTTTCAGCTTAGTTAATTTCTTACCCCAGGAATCCTAGCTTTTGTTTAAATGTGTCACTGCTATTCCCTAGATGTTCCCATTAATCTGTATTCTTAAAATGCTCCTAACTTTTGTGTGTGCACAATAGTACATGTGCACATAAGTGGTGTATGCACATGTATTAAAATACACATTTTAATGGCTGATGTCTTGTTGCTCTGAGTTAAATATAAAAAATAGACTTACATAAGGAGCTGAAGAGATTGCTCAGTGGTGTAGGTGCTTGCCTACAAGGTCTAATGACCTGGGTTCAATTCCCAAGTACCCACACAGAGCCAAATGTACAAGACAGCACACGCATCTGGAGTTCATTTGCAGCAGCTGGAGGCCCTGCCCCCCCCCCCCCTGCAAATAAATAGATTTGCCCGGGGGGGGGGAGCATTTCAAGGTAGGACCTCACTCTAGCTCAGGCTGCCCTGGAATTCACTATGTAGTCTCAGACTGCCCTCGAACTCACAGTGATCCTCCTCCCTCTGCTTCCCAGGTGCTGGGATTAAAGGTGGGTGTCATCACGTCTGGCTCTAAATAAAATATTTTAAAATGACCTACATAAAACAGAAAAATCCAAGTCATTATTATGGCCATATGAATTGCTTCGTAAGGTTTTCTTTTTGTTGATGTATGTATAGTACTGTTTATGCATATGTGTGTGTAAGCAGTGCATACATGTGTGTGCAGGTGTGTGTGCCTGTGGAGGTCAGAGGAGGAGGTCCTCCTGTATCACTCTTCCACCTTAGACAGATTCCATCACTGAACCTGCAACTCCTTGTTTTCTTTTCAGTTAGGCTCACTGACCAGAATCCTAGCGAGCCTCCTGTCTCTGACCCCATCAATGCTGGGCTGCAGATGTGCATGGCCACATCTTGTTCTTCATGTGGGTGCTCTGGATTGAACTCAGGTCCTCATGAATATAGTAGCAAGCACTCTTCCCCGCTGAGTCTGCCCAGCCCCTCTTAAGGTGTTAAATAAAGTAATAGGTTAGAAGTAGAGAGAACACCCAAAGATAGCTTTGAAATGGAGAACTTGTAAGAGATTTTTGAAAGAGGGAAAGAAAAGATCTCATTCAAAATTTATTTTTTACTTAAAAGTAAACAAAAAAAGACTATTTGAAGAGGATGAATAACACGTGTAAACACTCAAGAAATATGTGATTAAGAGAAAAAAAAGAAATATGTGAAATCCCACTGGAAAAATTAGTATAGCTAATAGTAAGAGATAGCTTCTCCCTTGTAGGAGTACAGACTGAGAAGTGATGCATGCAAAGCAAATTTTAGATGCACAATATTATATGCCTTCAATATTTTACTGTCACAATGTCTTAGTTATAAAAGTGGAGAAACTACAATCAACATGGGAGAACAGGCTTTGCCACGATCAAATGATAATTATCCTGACCCTCTCTGCCTGTCTGGGGTGTCTTGCACTACATTAGGGGTTTCAAACAGAGCAATAGATGGACAATATTTGAAAATCACTCGATTATACTATGATGTTTTCAGAAGTGTGCTGGGAAATGAGGGCACTTCACTAATGACGGACTTTCTTTTAATTCATTACTGATCCTTTAATTCTTTATGGAGAAATGAGTATGTGTTTTATGAGGCTATTGCTCACCAGCTTTTTGATCCAAATTGAGAAGTAAACTTTTACAGGCTGAGCAAATGATAACAAAATAGAATAAGTAAAATCAACACATGACCTTCCTCTGATTCTTGGAGAACTCTCCTGTGTAATATTCCTTCAAAAAAAGAAAAAGAAAGAGAAAGATATAGAGGAAGGAAGGAAGGAAGGAAGGAAGGAAGGAAGGAAGGAAGGAAGGAAGGAAGGAAGGGAAACAAACTATTCGGGGTTCCACTAATGCAGATAGAACTTATCACCCATTTCAACACACATGCATGAAATAAGAATTCTCTTTCCAGGAGGACCCTTCAGGATCCTCTTTCAGCATCTGTCCTCCACTAACGTGGTCCAGATGGGGACAACCATGATGTGGTCAAAGCAAATCCTGTTTCCTCTCTTTTTGAGGGTCTGACATTTGTTTTGTAACATCTCACTTCACCTTTTTGGCATTGTTGCTGTTTCACACAAAACTTCAGCCTCTGTGGTTTTTATTTTTATTTGCAAGGACAGCTCATTTCCAAGGGAGAGGAAGACTATGAAATTAAAACACAAAATGAAATTAGAACACAAAATGAAATTAGAACACAAAATGCAAAGGTGTCCCACTTTTGTTCTTGGGTCCCCCACTTTGAACACTCCCCATCAAAGCACTGTCGCTCTGCTTTGCCAGTTACTTGGAGGCCTTTGATATTCGGAATGTGGTTGGAAACATATTTTCCTACAGAGAGACTCTTGGGACTGAGGAGGTAGCTCAGTGGTTATAGGCCCTTCTTGCTTACAACCTTTGCTGGCCCAAGTTCGATTTCCCAGTGTCCATGTAAAGCTAGATGCACAAAGTACAGCATAAATTGGTAGTTTATTTGCAGCAGCAAGAGGCCCTGGCAAGCCCATATTCTGTTATCCCCCCCCCCCTTTCTCTCTTTATTCAAGTAAATAAATAAAAATATTTAAAAATTTAAAATGCTCAACTTGATGAGATGATACTTAATATAATGACTCCTTTCATTCCCTCTACTGATTTAATTAGACGTCCTAACAGGTGCAGGTGGAAGTTAATTCTGCCCCTGCCTGCATCTCCAAGAACATGGAAGACCCATTCCTTCCTAATGAACGATAGTATTTGCTAACACACTCCATTTCTCTTTCAGGATCAGGTGGACACCCTCACAGACCTGGCTACACACTTTGAAGAAATAGGCCATCCTGACTCTGGGGACATACGGGCAAGGCAGGAGTCCTTGGTGTCCAGGTTTGAAGCCCTGAAGGAGCCTCTGGCCACCAGGAAGAAGAAACTCATTGACCTGCTCCGTCTGCAGCAGATATGCAGAGACTCGGAGGATGAGGAGGCCTGGATCCAAGAGACAGAGCCTTCTGCTGCTTCCACCTACCTTGGTTAGTAGAGTGTGCACAGACCAAGAGGACCAAGGCTGGAAGGTTGAGAGATCGGAAACACAATACTGAAGGGAGACAACTTCTCTCAGCAGTTCCACTCCACACTTATGAAAATTTGCTCACACCTCCATCAGAGTTGGAATATTTCAAAATTGTGCCCTTGGATTCGCCTCATAAAATGAGACATTAATGATAGAATCCACACAGGGCCTCTAGGAAGATCTAGAGTGCTCAGCTATTATTTGCTACTTGATCTAAACCTTAAGTTATTGTGAAAGCTCTTGACCAAACACTCATGTGCTTCAGGGAGCATTTAAAATTTACATGACCTATCTGTCACAAAGATGAAGGGTGTAGTAGTAGATACACAATTTTCTTATTTTTAAAAAACAGTATTAGCTCACAAGTATCAGTACCAGAATGGTGGCAGTAATGAACAGAAAACACACATACAAATGCTATGCAACTTGATGCACAAGTGTTGGGAATATTTATGAGGGGCTTGACAATGACAATTGGGGGGTTCTTCTGGGAAACCATCCCACAAACCCCTGAGGCTCTGGAGAAATGCAGGGAAAGACTTTTTGGAGTGAAGAGCGATAAAGCGTGGTGAAGAGGCAGAGAGGGAAGGTAGAGAAAATTCTCAATAGTCATATGTGTGTGATATTATTCAGCAACACACAAAGCATGGTCTATAAACTGTTCCACAACAGCAAGGGTAATCCCAAACTTTGAAATGACTTTTCTTTGTAGGCAAGGACTTGGTTGTGGCCAAGAATCTCCTGAACAGACACGAAGTCATCCTGGCAGACATTGCGAGCCATGAGCCCCGCATCAAAGTGATCACGGAGAGGGGAAACAAAATGGTAGAGGACGGTATGCGTGATTCGGGATGGGCTACCCAAACCTAACGTGTCAGACCCCTGGGAAGAAGTCTGGGCCATCTTAGGTCTTTAAGGCTGTCTAAAAATAGCCAGTACCTAAAAATTCCCAGTCACTAATGAACAAGTGCCCTTTGAGCTCTACTGAGAGATGAGTCCTCAGATTTATTTGCATATACCAATAATGGAACTCTCCTACTTTCATCGTTTAGTCCTGTTTATTGGAAAGCCAAAACTATTTAATTCTAATTTTCAATGTGATTCTTTGGAGAAATTCTAGTACTCAAAAGCCCAAGGTTCAAATCCTCTCAAAACATGACAAGCTTCTTTCCCATGTTGGAGTTTTCAAGATACGTGAAGACTTGGGTTTTCGGGGTCTTTTATTAATATGGTAAAAATAAAAGGTGTCATTTCTCTAAATTTATTACTTTATGGAGCTTCGATGAGTCTTGTCTCGATCTCCTATACCAAGAAAACTGCACTCTTTCAATACACTGCTCACATTTGAGCAGCGGTGGAAAAATGTAGATTTACACTGAGATTTTCCTTCTCTGATGCCTGAAGAATCAATTTCTGCCTGTCAGTATCCAGCTTTTAAAAAAATAGGTAAAAATGCAGTTTGCTGAGAAAAAGTTCAGATCCCAGTTGCATTATCCCAACCAGTGAAATTCTTTTCCTTTTCTTGTTTTTGCTTGCTTGTTTGTTTGTTTTGAATCTAACATTATTATAGAAACTTAACTTTTGTTTTTCTAAATCTCGGAATGTTTGTGTGGACTTGTTATATTTCTCCTTACACATCTATTAGTCTTGGTTTTATGTATTTTGAAGATCTATCATTATGTGCATATGTATTTGAGATTATTACATTTTATGGTGAATTTAAAAGTTTATGTTATGAAGCATTCCTCTTTATTCTTGGTGATATTCCTTGTTCTGAAATCTCCTTTGTGTTCCTTTTATAAAAACACTTCAATTGACCTCTAATTAGTTTTTCATGGTATATGTTTTTCCATCTTTTTGCTGGTATTCTATTTCTTGGTATTTAAAGCTGGTTTCCTATAGAAAACATGCAGTTAAACCTTGCTCATTTTATCCAATTTTACATTTTAATTGAAGTTTAAGTCACATATACTTAATGAGTTACAAACATGGTAGAAGTTAAATCCAATCTCTACATTGCTTTTCTCTATGCCCATCAGTGTCTGCCTTCTTTGGATTAGTAGTACATTTATTATGAGTCAATTTTATTTCCATTTTGGCATGCTAGTTACAACTGTTTTGTGTGAGCATATGTTTATTCTAGTGCAATGGTTTCTAATTGTTTATCAAAGTATTTTCATAATGCTAAGGCATTATTTGTCTTTTTCATACTTACTAATTTATTATCATATGTTAAAGTTTCCAGAACTTACATTGCTCAAATATATAATATAATATATATTTATATACTATGGTTTCCTCACAATTTTATTGTTTTTATTTTTGAAGTAGAGTCTCACTCTATCCCAGGCTGACCTGGAATTTACTATGTAGTTTCAGGCTGACCTCAAACTCACGACTGCCTCCTGAGTTCTGGAATTAAAGGAATGCACCACCATACCCAGCCTCAGAAAAAAAATAAAAACATTTTTAAAAATCTTGATGTTTCATAATGTAAATATTTATAAAGGCACTCAAGTTTGTTTAGAGTTGCGCAAGATTTCTAAGAGCAGGACCTTGGGTTCTACTTTTTTAGGATTTAAAACATAAATCTTTAATTTAGGATAGTTTAATTTTGAATAGTGTCATATAATTTTCTGTGTACTGTAAGATTCTTAAATATATACTTCCAGTTCCTCTTTCAACTGTTACACTATGTATATTACACATGTTAATTTTATATGCATTATAAATTCTGCATTTTTGGGGGGGGTTCTAGATAGGATTTCACTCTAGCCCAGGCTAACCTGGAATTCACTATGGAGTTTCAGGGCGGTCTCAGTCTCACCATGATCCTCCTACCTCTGTCTCCTGAGCGCTGGGATTAAAGGCATACACCACCACCCCCAGCTCTGCAGTGTTTTGACATAATTTTTTGCTTTAGTGGTCAACTAGCTTTAAATAAGATTAAGAAATGAAAAAAATTATTCATATACTTACTTTCCTAGTGTCTTTCACAGCGTTGTGCAAATGGGCATTTGTATGGGCCTTGTTTTTATGGGCCTTCTTTCGGCTTGATGGATATCCTCTAAGGGTCCTCACAGTGAAGACCAGCTATGTTCACTCATCTAAATGTCTTCAATGATGTGACTTTCGTTTTCATACATTTGTAAGCAGTTTCTTTCTCTCAGGACTTTGCAGATGCTGAGAAGTCTGCTGTCATTTCTACCTGTCTTCTGGGTGTCACCGTCATGCCTTGTTTTCCTCAGTTGAGCTTGCTCTTTTTCACTCTCGGTTTTGTCAGCCGTGGCAACCATCGGGCTCGTGAATCTACATTATGATTGTTCCGGCAGATTTCAGCCTGAGATTGATTTAGAGATTAGTGTAATACTAAGAAGCTATTCTTCTAAAGCTACTATTTCATGTGTTATGACATATCTCCACTTTACTGAGTGGCAGTTTGAACTAGTTCCAGATTTACATGAACCCTAGAAATTGTTTTACTGCTGCTGTCTCGTCATTTTTGACTCATTCTTTCATTACCCATGTGTACAAATGCATAATCAGTCAGATAGTCTAAGCCATCTCCCTGTGTATCTCTGAAATTCCAACTCCACGAAGCATCCTTCTCTTTTGTTCTCTGCTTCACAGATTCTACTTATCTTGTCTTCCTCTATCTCTGACCTCTGTCACTTCAACTCTCTATGACTGCTGGGGTTAACATGGGTTGGCCCTCCAGCTCCTGCCCAGGGCATAGGTTATAAGCAATCATCAGGATGTAACTCATCTCTGGCCCTGCCTAGCCTCTTCTTAATAGTATAGAAATCATTGTACATTGCATTTTGTCCTGTTTCCTAGGTGTTTTTTTTTTTAAGTGTCAGCAGCAATTCTTATAATAAATCACTTAAAAGAAGACATGTATATCTGCTGATTTTTAGTTAAATCTAGAGAGAACCCCTTTTTGATAACTTGAGTATAAAGCAAACATGGGTGTTTTGTTTTGGGGTCTATATTATCTCAGACAGCACCATCCCATTCATCACCACATATACATGTTTACCTTCGTTAGCACCTATTGCTGCTTAATCCCCCTTAGATATTCTGAATCTCCAGGACCCACAGTGCAACCCAGACTCAATGAAGCCCCACGCTCTTCTCTCAGCTTGGCTGAGAACTACACTGTGGCAGACACTACTATGGCTCATACTCACTTGGTCTCTAAATGCTCCACAGGCCACTTTGCTGCAGAAGAAATAGCCTCTAGAGTGCAGAGTTTGAACAATAACATGGAGTCTCTCCATGCTCGAGCTATGAGGCGGCAGAATGATCTTGAAGCCAGTGTCCAGTTCCAGCAGTACCTGGCAGACCTTCATGAAGCAGAAGCATGGATCCGGGAGAAGGAACCCATTGCGGACAATACAAACTACGGGGCTGACGAAGAAGCAGCCGGGGTGAGATTGGGCGGGAGGAACATTGTCTGCAGAATATTCACTCAGTATAACAGAATTGCTAATGTGAGGCTTGTTTAGATAGTGACTCTACTGTTCTCTGAAGTTTCAGTAGTGGCCGCCATTAACCTTCCTTGGCGGGGATAGTGTGAGAGTGAATAGGGCTCCCTAAAGATGTGTCACATTTTCCCTAATCTCACAGATTCACAGGCATGTTAAACAGCGTCTCAATCCAGGGCGTGTGACCAAATATCTGCCCCTGTCTTGGCCCCAACGTGAACTTTTGAGAATAACCTTGGGCTTTTATAAATAACCATGGTTTGAAGACAGGCAAAGTAAAATGAGAGATACATGTTGGGGCAAGAAGGACCTTAACATCATAATCACCTTTATACCCACTTCTTTATCATCTTCCCTGACCTGTGGGAGAAGCTGGTGTGGAATTTCACAAGCCCTAAGCGGTAGAAATAACTGAGATGTGCATTTAAAGCTTTGCTTAAGTTAATCCCACAAAGTAAATAATTATAGCTCCCTCTTCCCAATATCACATTTGCCTGTTAAAACATGTGTATGTTTTAACTAACTTTGGTTTGAATAAATATGCTGCAAATTATTATTCTTTCTTTAACTGGGATTTTTCAGGAGTTGTGCAAATGGCAGGTTAAAAGGAATTTTGTTCATAAAAAGTGGTTCTTACCAAGTTTTTCTATGAGAGAGAGAGGATCGGCATGCCAGGGCTTCCAACCACTGCCATCAAACTCCAGGCACATGTGACACCTGGTGCATATGCATGGCCTTTCACAGGTGTCACCTGTGTGTCTAGCTTACATGGGATCTGGGGAGTCACACATGGGTCCTAAGGCTTCACAGACAAGCGCCTTAACCATTAAGCAATCTCTCCAGTTCCTTACTGTATTGTTTTGTTTTTTGTTTGTTTGTTTGTTTGTTTGTTTGTTTGTTTGTTTGAGGTAGTGTCTAATCTAGCACAGGCTGATCTGGAATTCACTGTGTAGTTTCAGGCTGGCCTCAAACTCAACAGCAATCCTCCTGCTTCTCCCTCCTGAGTGCTGGGATTAAAGGTGGCACCACCATGCCCGACTCCCTTACTGGGTTTTTAAGGCAATCATAATCCAAAATGATAGTAGCTCAAGAACTCCCATGCCATGCTGGGGGGTCCTCATGTATGTGCTCTGATGCTGTTGTCATCAATACATCTAGGCTCTTCTCAAGAAACACGAGGCCTTTCTAGTGGATCTCAACGCATTTGGGAACAGTATAAAAGCTCTGCGGGATCAGGCAGCAGCCTGCCAGGTAAGAAGGACATCGTGATGACAGGAGTCACATTCCTCACTGCAGAGACACTGAAGTTGTACATTTATTCATTTATTTATTTCTATGTGTGTGCCTGCATGCGCGTGCAAGAACGTGCATGGATACAGCAGGGTCTCTTGCCAATGCACACAGATGCCCATCTGGCTTTACCCAGACAGTAGGAAATTGAATGCAGGCCAGCAGGCTTTGCAAGCAATTGTCTTTAACCACTGAGCTATTGCTGCAGCCCCTATCCTCTACTTTTAAAATTCTGTCCCTTTTCTGTGTTATAGATTACCAATCTCTCAGATAGAAAGCTCACGATTCCTTAACAAAATGAATCAAAAGCAAACAGGTGGGGAGAATTGTTAGTAGAGGTCCACAGAAAGGGAAAAGTGATGACAGATGGTGGGACTTTCTTGCTCTTAAATCATTTCCTTCAATGTTATGCATAATCCATTTGGAGCTTCTACAACAAGTATGTAACCCCTTCTACTTTAAGACCAGTGGCTAAGAGCATATGATATCTCCGAGAGCACACAGTTACTTCCTGACTATCTGCATACTTGATAACCTGCCAGTCCCCTGGTAGGTGTTTCAGTGACACAGTGTCTCTGAAGACCACCATGAGATAGATATCCGATAGACATAGAGAGGTTCCAGCCAGGGTTTACCCCTCCTGTGAGGCCCCAGGAGCTGCCTACCACCGATAAGCTATTCAGGGGGAGATTTCCAAGGCATACCTGACATCTGCTTTCTGGTTCGTCTGTGTCTCCCAGCAACAGCAAGCTACACCTGTGGATGAGGCTGCTCAGGAATCGAGAGTCATAGCTTTGTATGACTTCCAGGCTCGCAGCCGCAGAGAAGTGTCCATGAAGAAGAACGACGTCTTAATTCTGCTCAGTTCCATCAACAAGGTGGCTTTTCCTTTAACTAGAAACTTCTTTAAACTCCAGGATGTTCTACAGCATGGCAACTCAAGCATTTAATCTCTTATCTCATAAATAATTTATAATTTGCCAAACATTATCTGTTTCTCTAGTTATATGAATATGTATGGATATATGAATGTGTGTGTGTGTGTGTGTGTGTGTGTGTGTGTGTGTGTGGTCAATCTGATTATAATTTAACCATTAAAGAAATGAAGAATCACAGAAGTTAGGTAATAAACCCACTGACATGTAAAGTATGAGCAGTAATTTTGTAATATATTTATAGGACAAAATTATCCCTTTCTTTCTGTATCTTTGCTCCTTCCGCTCCTGTGCCAGTATTCCTAGTGAAATAACAATGTTTTGGGTTAGGAGGAGCCGCATAAAAGAAGACAAGTGTTTATGAGGGAGCACAGTAGTGCATATTTATAGTCCTGGCTACTTGAGAGGCTTAGACAGAAGGATCACTTGAGCCCAGGATTTGGAGGCAACTCTGGGCACTATAGGGAGACCCTAATCCCCAATTTCTTTTTTAATATTTATTTATTTATTTATTTATTTATTTATGTATTTATGAGAGAGAGAGAGAATGGGCACTCCAGGGAGACTCCAATTTGTGAAGGAAAAAGACAGAAATAGTTATCTCAAAAGAATTTTAGGCTTTTTGTTGTTGTTGTTTTGGTTTTTTTGAGGTAGGTTATTAATCTATCCCAGGCTGACCTGAAATTTACTATGTAGTCTCAGGGTGGCCTTGTACTCATGGTGATCCTCCTACCTCTGTTTGTTGAGTGCTGGGATTAAAGGCATGCACCACCATGCCCAGCTTTGTTTTCTTTATGTACCTGTGGAAACAATTGCTGTGGTTTTTAATGTGGTTAAAATAAGAAATGAATTATTTTTTTATATTCTAGTACCTAGTTAATCTCAAAAAGTTCTTTTTAAGGAAAAAATTTTGATTACTGTAACTCTTCCAGAAGGTAAGTGAATGTTTGAAAGAGGCAAGTGGATTCAGTATTAAATATGCTGAATGACAGTCCCTCTTTTTCTGCCTAGCATTGTTCTTGGAGAAAATGTACCTCAGAGGGATCAGTACATAACTCAGAAATAAAATATTTACATTAATAAATTCCTAGGTAATTGAAAATTCTTATTATCTTAGGAGGAAATATCCCACAAAGATCCCATCCCCAAGAAGCCCACCTCGGTTCCTGAGGGCTAAAGTGCCCCATTTTTGGTGTTTGAACTCACTGCCCCAAAATTAAGAATTAGACATCAAATATAAGATTAGTTGATTTTAGGGGCTACCTCCTGCAAACTTGTAATGACTCAGTGTCCTTTCTATCACATGTGGACAGTACATGCTCCCTGTTAGTGATGGTCAGCTTCTCTGCCAGCCTGAGCCTGAAGACTCTTAGGGGAGTTGAAACATCTCCTGTCTGTAGATTTTCCAAGGGCTAAGGAAGTAATGGGACCCTGTTCTCCCATCAGGACTGGTGGAAGGTCGAAGCTGATGATCACCAGGGCTTTGTCCCAGCAGTTTATGTCAGGAAACTGGCCCATGATGAGCTCCCGGGACTCCCTCAGCGGAAGAGGGAAGAACCAGCCAATATTGCCCAACGCCAGCAGAATATTGAAGACCTGTAAGTTCTGCAGGGGAGGGGTAGAGGTCTTGGTGGTATAAATTCTGTTGGTGGGGGGATACTATGGGGTGTTTGGCTAAATATATCCTGTTAATTGAAAGCATCTTTGGAGGGAGGCTGGGGATATGGCTTAGCAGTTAAGATATTTGCCTGCAAAGCCAAGGGAACCAAGTTCAATTCCCCAGGGCCCATGTAAGCCATATGCACAAGGTGTCACATGCATCTGGAATTCATTTGCAGTGGCTAGAGGCCCTGATGTGCTCATTTCTCTCTCTCTGTCTCTCAAATAAATAAATAAAACACTGTTGCCTGGTGTGGTGGTGCACGCCTTTAATCCCAGCACTCAGAAGGCAGAGGTAGGTGATCACTGTGAGTTCCCTGAGACTATTTAGTGAATTCCAGGTCAGCCTGGGCTAGAACAAGATCCTACCTCTAAAAACAAAACTAACTAAATAAATAAAATAAAACCCTCTTTTTCTCATAACTCTGCACCTTTTAAATCTAAAAGAGATTCAAATTCACATATTTTAAGAACCTCAAGTTAACTCCAGGCCCTCAAAATAGTTAGGCTTGGATAGGAAGAAAGCAAATAGCAGTTGCTTTAAGATAAGACACTTAATACAGTCATGTCTTCTGACTTTCTGGCCAATGTTCCTTTAAGGTTATTAAAACGTCTCTATACATCCTTAGAAATATTGCTTACTGTTTCCATATTCAGGTGCTAGTTAGCATGTAAAAAATTTTCTCATATAGAATAGAGCTTAGGTCACTCAGCCAGGAGTGGTGGCACACACCTTTAATCTCATTACTTCCCAGGCAGAAGTAGGAGGATCATTGTAAGTTCAAGGCCAGCCTGAGACTACATAGTGAATTCCAGGTCAGCCTACACTACAGTGAGACCCTACCACAAAAAAAAAAAAAAAAAAAAAAAAAGAAAGAAAGAAAGAAAAGAAAATATGGTTGTCTTGGGTCACTGACACTTGTAATGCTCTCCTTGTTCTTCATGTCTTTTTCTTCTAACTTTAGTCCTCCCTTTAGTGGCCTCATTTTTATTTGCTCTGCCTTTCTTTTTTGTCCCTTTCGTCCTCTACTACCCTCAACCTGCCTATACTCTTTGATTTCTTCAACTTTTATCTCATTCTTTCCACATTCTTAATCCCTCCACCCAGGTACCACTCCCTCCTAGATCGAGCAGAGGAACGCAGACGTCGTCTACTGCAACGTTATAATGAGTTTCTGCTGGCCTATGAGGCAGGAGACATGCTGGACTGGATCCAGGACAAGAAGGCAGAGAACACTGGGGTGGAGCTAGACGATGTTTGGGAGCTCCAGAAAAAGTTTGATGAGTTCCAAAGGGTAAGTAAGAAAGAACTTTTTCTCGACATCATTTTGAGAGTTGCTATAGCTTCCTTATCTCGTATCTCCTCCTATGTGACTGGTTTATGTTATACTTGTTAAATATCCTCCCCAAAGTAAGTGAGAGTTCCACAGTCCATGTTCTTCTCTGGACAATGTTATTGTAAATACATAGAAGGCAAATACATCGGGAACTAGTCAATGCACCTTTTCAGCTCGTATTCCCTCCGCTCCAAAATCTGTGTGTGACAAAATACATATAACTATATACACCTTAGGTGGAAAATTTTATGATAGCATAACTCGATGCATGGAAATATTTTAAGAACTATAATAAAATGAATAGGTAAATAGCAGCTTTCTGACAAGTTTTGAATGGCTACTGGATGCCAGGGTGTTTCCATGCGCTCTTTACATGGCAGATAAGAAGAGAGCAACTTGTGTTTTGCAAGTGAAGTTGGAATTTTTTTTTTTTTAATAACACTTAGCTCAATGTAGACCCAGAGGGACAGGTAAGTACGGAAGATTTTTGAGAAGAGGATTTACCCTGCTTTGGGCCAATGTTCTTCCCAGGACTTGAAGAACAACAAGCCCCGGCTGAATGACATCAACAAGGTGGCTGATGACCTGCTGTTTGAAGACCTTCTGACCCCAGAAGGAGCTCACATCCGCCAGGTAACTGGGGTGCCCTCCATGCCTGCTCACAATCAGGTTAGGATTCCGAGTTTTCCACTTACTCAGTAGACTCAACGTCATATTCTACAGACCAACAATGATGCATGATGTAAAGGCAGGAAAATGAAACTGGCAATCAGAAAGGCCAAAAAGAGGCCGGGCGTGGTGGCGCTCGCCTTTAATCCCAGCACTTGGGAGGCAGAGGTAGGAGGATCGCTGTGAGTTTGAGGCCACCCTGACACTACATAGTGAATTCCAGGTCAGCCTGAGCTAGAGTGTGACCCTACCTCGAAAAACCAAAACAAAAAGAAAGGCCAAAGATAATAGTGTCAGGTGTCCACCCATTCCAATCATCTAAGTCAGGAATATTCTACCTGCAGCCCATAAGCTACATGTATGCTAGGGTAGTTACAAATGCATATAACACATCTGTAGATTAACATGTCATGCCACAGTGTCATGTCAGAGGTTGAATTCTAAATAAATATAATCTAAGCAGATTGTTTACTGAGTGTCTTCCTTAAACCAAAGAACTTTTTGGATGAGATAAGTGTTTTTTTTAATATTTTACTTACTTATTGATTGGAGAACAAAAGAGAGAGACACAGACAGAGAATGGGCATGCCAGGGCCTTCAGCCACTGCAAATGAACTCCAGATGTGTCTGCCACTTTGTGCATGTCTTACATGGGTACTGGGGAGTCAAACCTGGGTCCTTAGGCACCTTTATCACTAAACCATCTCTCCAGCCCAAGATAGGTTTTGATAAACATAAAGAAAGAGAAACTTTAAGAGTATTTCCCATCATCTGTAGAGATGAAAAAGGGGATTTGTTACCTAAATTGTGTCTGGGGCCATGGATCTATAAAAACAAAAACTCCAGTAAGTGTTTATGGCAAGTCCAGTCTTTATATCTGGGTCATCATAAAATAGTGAGGAAGATTTCATCTCCTCTATCATGTGGTGGCTGTCATGGAATAGAAAGGAGAAGGCATGTACATGGAAAGTAGGATTCCGAGAGGCCTCTATCTCTATTCAAGTTACAATGCAGAACACTACTGTTTGCCTAGAGAAATGTGTGAGCTTCTAACTATAAAGTTATTAGCAGTCACATAATTGTCACAAAGCATATAATAATACCCTACAGCTTACGGTTCTCCCTGGAACATAAGTTTGAGAGGAAAGGAATCCCCTGTCCTTGCTGCTCGGGCTGCCCAAGAAAGAAGTGGAGCTATGAACTTCCTCAAGATGATAGGAAAGCAGTAGTTTCCATCCCAACCAGTGAAACAAACCCCTAAACTATCTGAGCTTGCTCTCTGAATAGTCTGATGTGTCTCCTTTTAGGAACTGAATACCCGCTGGGATTCCTTGCAACGGCTGGCAGATGAGCAGCATCAGCTGCTAAGTAGTGCCCATGCTGTCGAGATGTTTCATAGGTAAACATTTAACCCTCAAAAGTGCTGCAACTTTAGACACTCTCATAGCACCATAGTCCAGTTACCATGGTAAAATCTTAGGGAATAATGTAATCCTTCTTCCTGGTAAAGAGACAGTCTTCTAGTTTATATCTATTCCTTTTGTTTTTCTTTATTTCTCATTTGTTTACTTATTTATTTGAGACAGAGAGAGGGAGAGAGAGAGAGAGAGAGAGAATGTGCACTCTAAGGTCTCTAGCCACTGCAAACGAACTCCAGACACATGTGCTGCCATGTGCATCTGGATTACGTGGGACCTGGAGAATTTAATGTGAGTCCTTAGGCTTCACAGGCATGCGCCTTAACTGCTTAGCCACCTCTCCAGCCCTAGTTTATATCTATTGCTATGATAGGTTAATCAATTGTGAAGCATGAATAGCCTTAATTATATTCCTGAACTAGAAGCAATGTATGTATTAGAAATGGTAGTAGTTTCTATGTTTCTGGGCTTTGTGAAGATTTAAGGAATCTCAGAGTTCACCGCGTCACAAAGGATGGAGATGATGTTGGACGGGGTGGTGATGGTAGTGATGACTTCTTTGTGAGCCTGGCCCCCAGGTGCACGCCACCACTTCTAACCTTGTCACTCTTTTGTGTACCAGAGAAGCAGATGACATCAAGGAGCAGATTGAAAAAAAGTGTCATGCCCTCAGCGTTGCAGACCCAGGCTCAGACCTGCTCGGTGTCCAGGCCCTGCAGCGGCAGCACGAGGCCTTTGAGAGAGACACCATTCCCCTGGGAGAAAAGGTAAGCTGTGCTCCCAAGCCGTCTCAGCACTATGTCCTTTTTCATGCCAATAATAATGTCCCCTTCTTTGGCTCTTTTGTCCTATCTCTCATTCCTGTATATCTCTTTATTTTGCATCATACCCATTCTTATACTCTATCCTGAAGACAAGACCACTAAAAGGTCATACTTCCATTACCATTAACATGGGGAAACAAATATTGAAATTCTTCTGTCTGAGCATCTTATCTTTGCATCTTTAGAGCGTGTCAAGGGATCAGAATTGTGTCAAGTAGTTGACGACCACTGGCTCAGCAGAACAAGCAAACATCCATATGAATGATGGTCATGCCTATGCTCAGAAATTAAATCAGTTCAATGCTACCCCAATGCTCAACAAGGAAACCTGGGACTTCCCAGAGACATGGAAAGCAACCTAGAGTTGGACATTATCGTGCAGAGCACAAAGAAGAGCCTCCCATGAAGAATTGGGGCCTTTGGGTGTCCACATTGATGTTGTCACTAGGCAGCAGAATTATTTAACCACTTGTCCCTAAAAGTTATTGTTAAAAGAATAATAAAGTAATATTTGACCTCTTCAAATAACTGTCATGTAAATTAGTACCCTTGCATTTCCCCAGGTTACCGTATTGGGAGAGACGGCAGAACGGCTCAGTGTGTCCCATCCAGATGCCACTGAAGACTTGCTGAGGCAGCGAACAGACCTGAATGAGGCCTGGGATGTCCTGCAAGAGCTTACAATGGATCGCAGAGAGAGCCTGAACGAGGCCCAAAAGTTCTACCAGTTTCTCAGCAAGGCCAGGTAAAGCTGAAGATGCGGACTCCAAGCAAGCAGGAAATGCACTGCCCATACTTCCCATATATCATCCTGAGTAGAGGCCCATGGGACCGTCCGGGTACAAGTGCTATTTGCTGCTTGATTTGAAAGGCTACACTATATCTCAGTCTCATCTCTAGTAATCACAACAATGTTGGAATAGACATTTCAAGCCAGAAAACATAGATGCTTTAAGGAGTGGAGGGTCTTACAGAACAGTCACCTAAGATTCCCACATGTAAATACACACACACACACACACACACACACACACACACACACACACATAGAATGTGCTTTGTCAGGAGTTTTGAGGGATGCAGGTTTTCTTTCTGCTGAAGAGACAGAGAAGAATACAGATACCCAAATGCCAATCCCAACATGTCTGTTTCTATAGTGATCTAGAGAACTGGATGAAAGCTATTGGTGTCATGATATCGTCACCAGAACTGGCAGAGGACTTAACTGGCACAGAGATCTTGCTGGAGCGACATCAGGTATGCCTACAAAATCTAAAGCCACTGATCACTTGATAGGATACCTTCCCACATTTAAAGGCATTCTACAGGGTTTTTCTCACTGGTCATTTCCCTCCTGTTCCCATAGGAGCACCATGCTGATATGCAAGCAGAGGCCCCTGCCTTCCAGGCTTTAGAAGACTTTGGCACAGAACTTATAGGCAGTGGGCACTATAATAGCCCTGACATTGAAGATAAGCTTCTAGCTGTTAAAGGAAAGAGAAATGATTTGGAGAACGATTGGGAAAGGCGCAAGAAGATGCTGGACCAATGCCTAGAACTGCAGGTACTGTCATTCTCAATAGCTGAGGTTTAGCTCCACTCTGCTCCTGCAAATAATTCCACATGCTTATTATACCCACTCAATGCATCATGATTTATGAACTGTGACCATCTCTGAATTATTTGGCACAGTTCTGTGTTGTATACAGAGCACAGTTGTGTTCCTGTGATAAAATGTACTTGAATCCACGTGATAAAAGACAAACTCAAGATGTTGGTCAGTCCTCTATGAAGTGATTTGCATTTACAGATTGGAGGGTTTATTTTCATTGAGAACATACTGTGTGAAAGACCTTGTCCTCAAAGATTAATAAGGTAGTGTTTCTTTATACAAATAGTGAAGTTATACATGGAGTACAGATACTTCTCCTGTAAGAAATAATAATTAATAAAATAAAGTGTATTCATGCTTTGAGGCTAATGAGCAAGAAGTGATTACAGCTTTGAGGGAAGACTGTGAGAATGCCACACAGAACATCTATGGGTAATCTTCAAGATTTTAAAGAAGTACAATGTCAAAAGAAAGGCATGGTGGTACATACCTATAATGCCAACATTTGGGAGGTATAAGCAGGAGGATCAGGAGATCAAGGTCATTCTCAGCTCCATATTGAGTTAAAAGTTAACCTGGGTCACATGCAACCTTATCTCAAAAAAGAAACAAATAAAAAGAAAGAAAACGAAAGAACTAGTCAGTATCTACGAAGGGAGATAGCATTCCCAAATTAACAGAGTTATAAAAAGCATGAAGTGTGTTCACAGGAAAGAATAAGTTTCAGTGTGTTCACAATTCATTGTACATGATGCTTCTCACATGAATGTAAGTAGCCTGGAAGAATTCCGTGTGTCATCACCATTAGAGGGGCTAAGGTCATTTCCTCAGTTCATCAGATGAACATATCATACACGTCTAATTTCCTCCCCCACAGTTGTTCCGAGGAAACTGTGAACAGATTGAGAGCTGGATGGTGGCACGTGAGAATTCCCTGAGGTCAGATGACAAGGACTCCATGGACAGTCTACAGGCTTTGATGAAGAAGCGTGATGATTTAGACAAAGCGATCGCCACACAGGTGATGACATACATAAAAGTTCCACTGTAACTACGAGTGACAATAGCAGTTATCCCACACAGTTATTAGCTTTATGATTTCTAAGTAGTTTGATTCACATTTGCTTCTTACGGGCTACTCTGGGGCAGGCAGGGCAACTTGACAAATCACATGTGGAAATCTGACTTTCTTGCTTTAAGTCTACCAGTCTGAAGTTCAGGTTTTAGTACCAAATATGACTTTACATGCCACGTCAACACCCTACCAAACGCAGAGATCACTGTTCAGTAGCCATGAGAAACACCTCTTCCACAGAGACCTCAGAACTATCTCACTATGGTCCTCTGCTTGTCAGGCATTTACTCCTTGGTGCTGGATCTGTCCCCTGAAGCTACTATACTAGTTACCTTTGCATTGCTGGCAAACACTCCACAGAAGTCACTGAGGGAGGAAGGGTTTATTTCATCTGTCACTTCTGGGTGATGGTCCATCGTGGTAGGGAGAAATAGCAGCAGGAGCTTGAAGCAGCTCAACAGTGAGGAAACAGAGGGAGGCGAATACTGAATGTACAGCTAGCTTTCTCTTTTTACACAGTCCAGGTTCCAGTCCATAGAATGGTGCCGCTCTGATGTAGGGTGGCTCTACCCACCTTTATTAGCCTAATCTAGAAAATCCCTCACAGATGTGACCGGAAATTTGTTCCCATGTGATTCTAAATCCTGTCAGTTTAAAAAGTAAAGATTAGCCTTTCTCTCTCTCTCTCTCTCTCTCTCTCTCTCTCTCTCTCTCTCTCTCTCTCTCTCTCTCTCTCACACACACACACACACACACACACACACACACACACACACACACACAGACACACACAAACGTGCATGTGTTTATCTCTAGGAAGAAGTCTGAGACTATACCAAGGACCTAATCCAAGCCTCTGGGCTCTTTCACTTTCCTTCATCCAGGAAGGGAAGATCAGCGACCTGGAACTCTTTGCTGCTCGGCTCATAGACAACGACCACTATGCCAAGAAAGAGATTGCTGCTCGGCTCCAGCAAGTGCTCAGCAGGTCAGACTTGCTGCAGGAAGAGAAACCAAGTCCTCTCTTTACTGCCTATCTAGATGTGTTTCTTGGAAGCTTTCTGAGCTAAACTTCTAGAAGGAAAGATAAGGAAGGTGCTTTACACATTACCTCACTGTATTTTAGGTCTGAAAACAGTGAGACTATGTGAAAGGAGAAAGGAAAGGTTGGAAAGTGGAAATTTTAATGTATATGGAGAAGGTAAGGGTAGCGGGTAGAGAAGATTGACATGGCCCCATCCTCCAGATGGAAGGCTCTAAAAGAACAACTGCTTGCTGAACGGGGAAGGCTTGGGGACTACGCTGACCTGAAACAATTCTATCGTGACCTTGAGGAGCTGGAAGAATGGATCAGTGAGATGCTGCCCACAGCCTGTGACGAGTCCTTCAAAGACCCCACGAACATTCAGGCAAGTTCCAAATGGGAATCTCAGAAAATTTCAACCATTCCAATTGCTGGTTGGATAATCACACTCATACCCAATACCAAATGTTCCTTATTGTGTTTTTCTTTTTGTGTGTTGGGGGGAGTTGAACCTCATTTTTACTTCTGTCACTGAGAGAGTAATTTAGCTGTTTTCTTTGCCTTCAGAGAAAATATCTGAAACACCAGACCTTTGAGAATGAAGTCAATGGCCGTGCAGAGCAGGTAGAAGGTGTCATCAACCTGGGGAAGTCGCTGATTGAGCGGAGGGCGTGTGATGGTGATGAAGAAACTGTGAAGGTAAACACCCTGCTTGGGATGTTTAGGATACAAAGATGCATGAAGAGAAACACTTTACTCTCTCCGCATTCCTTGGGAAAGGATATGCCATGTGTTCTGTGGTCAGTAGCTGCTCTTTGTTGCAGAAAGTAGAAAGCTCAGATTATAAAGTCCCCATCATTCTCAGCTGCTAGAACTCCAAGAAAGCTTTTAATTTGGTCCTAAATCCTATTACATTTACTTTCATTTTCTACCCCTTCTAAAAATCTCCTCTTGGGGGCTGGAGAGATGGCTTAGCGGTTAAGCACTTGCCTGTGAAGCCTAAGGACCCCGGTTCGAGGCTCGGTTCCCCAGGTCCCATGTTAGCCAGATGCACAAGGGGGCGCATGCGTCTGGAGTTCGTTTGCAGAGGCTGGAAGCCCTGGCGCGCCCATTCTCTCTCTCTCCCTCTATCTGTCTTTCTCTCTGTGTCTGTCACTCTCAAATAAATAAATAAAAATTAAAAATAAAAAAATTAAAAAATTAAAAAAATCTCCTCTTGGCTTTTGGACATCAGTCACCGTAAGCAGCATCCTTTTGTCAATTTTCCTTTCATCTAATGCCTCCTGTTTCTCAAGATTAAGCATAACTATTTTACTGTGTGAGACAGTTCACATGTATCACCAGGTTTTGGCTAATCTCTATACCCAGAACCACCCCAACTTTCCACGTTGTCACAGGATCCAGGGTACAAGACCCAAATGAGTTTTACTTTCATTGATTTAGGAGCAACTGGACAAACTGAAAGAAAACTGGGACTATCTCCTTGAGAGAACTATAGACAAAGGGCAGAAGCTCAATGAGGCAAGTCGCCAGCAACGGTTCAACACCAGCATCCGAGACTTTGAGTTCTGGCTCTCAGAGGTAATTGCAGCTAAAAATGGTGGGAGCATGAAAATTTAATAATGCATGTTAAATCACTTAATTTATATATGAATTATTTTCTTGGCAATTCTTAAGTAAAGTTGGAGAACAGGGATACTGAATATTCTCCCTAAACATTCTTACCTACCACCCTTCTGTTTCTCTATCCCCAGGCAGAAGGGCTGCTAGCCATGAAAGATCAGGCCAGGGACTTGGCTTCAGCAGGAAACCTGCTTAAAAAGCATCAGCTCCTGGAAGCAGAGATGCTGGCTCGAGAGGTAAGTAGTGTGCTGGAATCCCACTCCTCTGAGCAAAGTGGAAATATTTTTGACTTGAGAACACAGCCTTGAAAAAGGCTATCAATCGGAAGTCATTTTAACCAGGTCATATCCATGGGCTGCAGAGCCATTGTGAAGTACAGACTCTATAACTTCATGAAGCAGATCCTAAAAGATACCTTGTCTATTTTTCTACTCATATATACGTATGTCAGCTTACTATATATTCTAAACTGTATAAATCTTATATGGCCTTTTAAAGACAAGTTTATGTTACAAAATTAGAAAAAAATAAAATCAAGAAATCAGGTGGGAAAATGCAATGGACTTAATGTGCACACACTATCTAGAAGTCCTATGGAAGAATCCAGCTGAAACAATATGAGAGCAGTGACAAAATTGCTGACAGATACTAAGTCCATAGTGGATAATCATATAAGATCACTTTTATTTGGTAATACATATACACATAGAAATGTCAGGAAGTTAAAGGCTTTAGGACTTGATAATACGTCCTGTTAAGTAATTGGGGGGGGGGGGTCTATTAGAATAGGAACAGACATAGAAGATGTGGGGGAGGGATTCCTCTGACCAGCCTAAGAATGTTACAATGTATTTTTAAATGTTTTGATCAATCAGTTGATGAGTTTCATAGTCAGTATTTCTAAGATGGTCTTCCATGACGGCCAAACATTTCTCATGAAGATCTTGCCTTCTTCTTGAGGAGAGTGGGCAAATACACGAGACTGTCACAGAAGGGAGGACACATGAGAACCAATGTACAATTGGAGTCATACAGACAAACTACCTAAGCTGCTATCTCATGTGCTTCTTATTCAACCAGATACCCCTAAAGCACTCAAGGTGCTAGAGTGTCAAATTCGCTATCTTCAAAACACTATTGATTAGTGCTAGTCATGGAAGCAGGACCATGACTGACTGCAGCCCGGGCTCTAAGTAACACCTGTATCTACCGTTCACCAAGCACACTGGATTTTCTAGGAACCACTCAGAGACCTGAATGATTTGGCTAAGGAGCTGATCTCCAGTGGGACTTTCAACGTTGAGCAGATTGAAGATAAAATGCATGGTGTCAATGGGCGCTTCGAGAATGTCCAGAACCTGGCAGCAGCACACCATGAGAAGCTAAAGGAGATCTACGCCTTGTTCCAGTTCTTCCAGGACCTGGATGATGAGGAGGCCTGGATAGAGTAGGTATCACCAACTCAATCCAAGAGATTAAGCTGGATGATCTGACAGAAAGGTTCAAATTCAAGCTGGAATAAATTAGTAATTGTTTTTATGTTTATAGCACTTTTTAATCATAATTACCTCAACCTAAAATAAACTTTGGTTTTATATTTTGCCAAGTTCCTTCAATGAATAAAGACAGTAAGTCAAATGTGTAAGGAGAAGTTCACCTGTATGCTGAGAATAAAATTCAGAACCATATGTGTTAGCTCTAAATAGTTCCGAGAGTATGAATGCAGGCAGGCAAGCATGTGTAGCTTGGCCCCTCACATCATTGGCATTGTTCTGTCAATATCTAGTACATGACATTCAGCCAGACACCCCACAGGTAAGGTGATGCAGTATCTGCCTTGGTTTCATTGTTAATCCTACTTTTGTTGGAAAAACAAAAATGACTAGGAAAAATTTTAGCAAATCAATATGTATTTGCCTATTTCATAGTTAACCTACTCAGCATGTTTCTCTTCTTTGAATCTGCCACTTGTGAGTAACAAATACATTAGAGGGGAAGCTCTGTGTACAAAGAAACATATGTGTCCTGTCAGTGGTCACAAAATAGTGTCATCTTCATGCAGTCTTTAATGGTGCCTTGTGGTGAAACCAGCTCAACATTTTGCACTTGGAGCTATTCCGATTCCCAGGACTCCTGTGCTATCCACTCGTTCCAGCCATTAGAGATAAATTCATTTTTTACATATCTAATGGTGTTAAGGATGAAACCCAGCACTTGTACAAGCTAGATAAGTGTTCTACAACTAAACTATATCCAAGCCCTTATTATTGATATTAATATTCAAAAGTAATAAAAGCCATGAAAGTCTTTTTTAAAAAGAAAAGCTGTATTGTGTGTGTGTGTGTGTGTGTGTGTGTGTGTGTGTGTGTGTTTGCTTTGTGTGTGTATAGGCATATGGCATTTCTCCTGTGTGGGCAAACATGCATGTATGTGTGTAGGAATGTGGAATCCAGAGGACAGCCTCAGGTGTCATCCTCAGGGATGCTATCTACCTCTTTTAGAGACAGGATTTCTCACTGGCCTGGCTGCTACCAGTTAGGCTAGAATGATTGGCCAGCAAACTTCTTCAGATATCCTCTTATCTCTGACTCCCCACTTCTGGGATATAGGCATGTAATATCATGTTCAAAATTTACATGGGTACTGGGAATCAAATTCAGGTCTTCATGCTTGTGAGGCAAGCCCTTTATCAATATAGCTGTCTCCTCAGCCATAATATATATTTTTGGAGGCAAAAGATACAGTGAGTAGGTATATAGGCATTAGTGGAAAGGTTATTACTGCAGTAATAAGGAACATCACAATGCTGTTTTAATTTTTACTGTCATACATTAGAAGCTTTTGTGAAAGTCTCCACTACTGCCTAACCTTTTTGGCACAGGTACCTGAATGCAATAGTATTTACTTCCTCCAGACACACACACACTTAAAAATACCAATGGCTTTAGAATGACCTCAAATATGTAAGATCTGAATTTTCTATTTTTTTCCTTGGTCCAGAGAGAAGCTGTTACGTGTGAGCTCAAAGGACTATGGAAGGGATCTGCAGAGTGTTCAAAACTTACTGAGGAAGCACAGACGCCTTGAGGGGGAGCTGGTGGCTCATGAACCCGCTGTCCAGGTAGGATAGGATACCGGCCGTGAAGATAGAGAAATCACTGAATGGCACTTCATGTTATCACTAGCCAAGTTGATGCTACAAAATGTAAAGGCAAGATATACACAGAGGGACTCATACAGTTCTCAAATTCCCTCATCCACTTTCTGTGTTCTCTGAATAGGAAGTTCTGAACATGAATCCAAGCTCTTCCCTAGGAGGAACCCTCCTAACACTGCTAGGCCGCCATTGACAATTGTAGTGTAGGTTAGACATCTGACAAAGGTAACAATGGATTTGACCTTGCAATAGGATTTCTTAGTGACCTTGAACAGTCTGTAACAAAAGACCATAGGGAGTTATCTACTAGGAGTGTAAGATACTTGCCAGAATATTTTGGGAAGTTTAGCACGAAGATCATCTTGCCACACTATTCCTCCATCCTCCCAGGATTTCCAGGAGATCCTGGAGTCCAATGAATACATGATAATCTAGACAGTAGAAATGCCTAGATGCTTTCCCAGGAGTATTATGGAATTAGGGTAGGGGGAAAGACTGTGGGGTAATGCAACACGGAGCCTGTGTTCCTCAGAATGTTCTAGATAGAGCAGAGAGTATGAGAGACAAGGCCGCCGTGGGGCAAGAGGAGATCCAGGAGCGGCTGGCTCAGTTTGTTCAACATTGGGAGAAGCTGAAAGAGTTGGCCCAAGCTCGGTGAGTAGGGGCTGAAAAGTCCAGTATAACATTGCCTAGCACGGAGAATTGGGCTACTGTTTAGAGAATACATACTCGTCTCTGTATCGTGGACTTGTGTAATCTTGTGTAATATCTTATTGGTTCTGTTTCAAAAATCAAGTCCTTTGTGAACTTTTTCCTCCAGTAATGATAGTGAGGCACTTCTTGCTGGGGAATAAAAAGGAACTTCTAGTTTCACAGTGCCTTCACCAATTAAGATGAACAGCGCTTTAACACATAAAGAGACACCACCTCCCTGCGAAGAATCCCCAACTCCAGTCAGTGTTCGCCTTGGTTGGGGTTAGGCTTTGCTTCCCTTAGCAGAGCTTCCTGGACGCTGTTCCAGAGGCACAGGATCTCTGCCCCGCTGAGCAGTAGACACAAAGCTTGGGTGTAGGGGTGCAGTTCAGCTGGGGCTGTCATGAGAACCAACGCACTCTGATGGGGTCGGGCCCCCCTGCGGCAGTCCCACTGGACACTCATTCCTCCCTGGGTAACCACCGTGTTACAGGGGGCTACAGCTGGAAGAGGCTCTGCAGTACCTGCAGTTCATGGAGAATGCCGGGGAGGAGGAGGCATGGATGGCTGAGAAGGAGGCTCTGGTTGCCCGAGGGGACTCTGGAGACACCCTGGCTGCTACCCAGGTGAGGAAAAGGCAGAGTGGACCATTGTGCCCTGTCTAGCATTTGGATCTTTTCCTACCCATGCAGTGTTCTCACGTGTAAAACTAGAGCCTTTCACCTGGATGATTCTATCAATTTTAAGTAGGAGAAAGCAAGGCCTGGCTTGTTCCAGGTCATGGAGCCTAGCAAGCAGCAAGTCAGGGCCAAAGTCTTAACCCATGAGCATGAGCTCAGTTAGACGTCATGGTGAAATGCCTTTCCTTAAAAGTTTGATTCCCTAAAGGTTATAGATTGTCTAAGATTCAGTCAAGCCTCTGTGTTGCACTATTTTGATAATAAATCCTCTTTTGTTTAGACATTGGTTGTAGTTTCCATAATATACAGTTTTAGAAGAGAAATTCTAGTATGTTTGTTGTTGGTTTTATTCTTAGCATCTTACGCCAAGGTCCAAGCTTTTACTGTATTTCTTTTGCATAGCCTTGGTTAAATATATTGCAAGTACTTTGCTCTTTTATGAGACTATAAAAGGGGATATATTTTAAGTTCTTTTCAGATAATTAAATATTCAGATTGTTCATAAATAAGGATACAGCTAAATGTTATATGTTAGTTTTTATCTTACAATTCTTCTAATCAATTGATTGTTTGTAGAAGTTTTATGAAGCCTCTAGATTTTTTTCTATATACTGCAATTTCATTTCAAATAGATACAATATTACATATTCTTTTTGTTAGATTAGATTTTTTTTCTTGTTTGATTGCTATGGCTAAGACTTCCAATACTATGTTGAATAAAAGTAGCAAGGGTATACCTCTATGCATTTTTCCTAGAGTAAAATCTTTCAGTTTTTCCACATTTAGCATAATTCTAGGTATAGACTTTTCACCTATGGAATTTATCATACTGAGATAATATCCTGTTTCTAGTTTGGTGATAATTTGCATAGTGAAAATTTGCTGAATTTGGTCAAATGTATTTTTTATGTATTTCTTGATACCTGATGTGATTTTTATTTTATCTTTTATTATGTTAATGTTGTGTATCACATTTATTAATTTATATTTGTTGAGCCATCCTTAAACCTGAAGAATAAACCCTACTTGTTCACAGTACATAATTATTCTAATTCGCTTTTGGATTCAGTTTGCTAGTACATTGTTGAGTAGTTTTATATCTACATATCTACCGTATTAGTCTGTAATTTTCTTTTATTATGGTATCTTTATCTGGTATCAGTAATGCATGCCTCATAAAGGAGATCTGGAAATATTCTCTCTTCTTCAATTTTAAAAGACTGATAAGAATTGGCATTACTTATTTAGACGTTTGGTGGAATGAATCAGTGAAGCCACCTGGTCCTTGGATTTGCTTTGCTGAGAGGTTTCTGATTTTTGATTCAGTCTCCACAACGCTCTTCAGTCTCTGTCTTCATCATTTACTCTTGGTAGACAGTATGTTCCTGGGAATTCACCCATTTACTCAGGGTTGTTAGGATTTTTCTCATATAACTGATCACAGGGCCCTTTTTATTTGTGTGGGATCAGTTTTAATGTTCCTTCTCCCATTTCTGAATATGTTAATTGGAAATAGGTGGTAAAAAATGTTAAAGTGACCTTATCCCAGGTGGCATATAGGCACAAAGCCAATGTTAACTGAGACATTCAATATTATAACAGCTTAGCTTTCAAATCTCTGTTTATGATTTCTTCAGAGGTGCATCCCATCTTTTTTTTTTTTTTTTTGACGTAGGGTCTCACTCTAGTCCAGGCTGACCTGGTACTCACTATGTATTCTCAGGGTGGCCTCGAACTCACGGTGATCCTCCTACCTCTGCTCCCAAGTACTGGGATTAAAGGCGTGTGCCACCACACCCAGCTCCCATCACAAAAGAGTGAACTTTTACTCTAATACTTAATAACATCATATGTTGAAAATTGAATTTTATTTTCACATAAAATACATTTAATTTTCAAACAGTGATGTGGATAAAAGCATATTCATCATAAGCATTCCATATCTTCACTTGAGTTGGGGTTACTATGTTGTACAGGATACAAACAATGAGATGCTTATGTGATAAGAAGGGGAAGGTCAGTAGTGGAAGTAGTGATAGTGGTGATGGTGACAATGATAGGATGATGGTGAACGTGGTTACGGTGCTGGATCCTGGTGACGGTGACAGTGGTGGTGATCATGGTGATGGTGAGAGATGGTGTAGAAAATTATTGAATATACAAGAGAAGACAGAGAAGTACTGTTCTTCATATGACTGCCTCCCTTCTCTCTCCATTCTGTCGGTACACAAATATTCTTTTATCAGGAAGCAATCAGAAATAAACACTCAGATGTGACATTCAAGGATACCTCCATGTTCTACTTAACTCCTGCCTTTGGTATCAGTTCTTTATTTTGATGTTCTTAAGACTTCATATATTTCTAACAGATGCAATGTTTCCTTGAATTATATGAAACTCAGTATAGAGAAATCATTATGTGTTACCCAATCAGTATTCCTATTGCAAAATTAAAAGAAAACATCGAGCCAGGAGTGGTGGTGCATACCTTTAAGCCAAGCACTCAGGAGGCCAAGTTGGAGCGTCTTATGAATTTGAAGCCAGCCTGAGACTACATAGTGAATTCCATGTCAACATGGGCTACAGCAAGACTCTACCTTGAGAAAAAATTCTTAAAACCACATGGAAAGTGAGAAAGAGTATCACTTCCAATCTTATCAGTCTTCCTTTCTGGTGACACTACTCTTTTTGACAAGGAAAGAGTTTTCAGAGAAACATGGTGGAGTTGTCACAGGATGTGGAACCTCATCCAGTCTGCTTCTTTAGGTAGACCAAGATTGATGATTAATAACACCCCGTGAGCTTGTATGTGTTTTTGTATTTGCTTGTATTTTTCCATGCTGGAACATTCTTATTTTCACTGACTCCTTTATGCAGAGTCTGCTGAAGAAACATGAAGCACTGGAGAATGACTTTGTTGTCCATGAAAACCGAGTGCAAAATGTGTGTGCCCAAGGAGAAGACATTCTTAGTCAGGTGAGCTTGCTCAGGAATCCGAGTTATTTTCAAAGCGGGATTGGCTCATATACAGTATTATGAATAGTGCTAAGATCACATATGACTTTTACAACATCCTCTGAGCTGATTTTTTTTTTGTTGTCCCCAGACACTTGTTATCTACTCAAAGGCTATTTTCTGAAAATTAATTTTTCAAGTTCTTATGTGCACCCCTTTCAGTTTTCCATAAAACACAGTGTTGTCACTTACTACTCTAGACTAATCTCATCACTGGCGTTGGGTGTAGAGTACTGAAGAAATCTGAAGATATGTTCTTTTAAGTTTCTTAAGCATAAGAAAGCATAGAAACCTCTTTATAATTTGTGAATAATTCTTTTACATGCATGTTAAGTTTATAAAAACTCACTGACCTGCATGCTTGATGAAAACCCCTGAACAAGGAATACATCATATCTCTCTTCAAGCTTCACACCAGCTAAAAAAAAAAAAAGGCACACATATGTAGACAAATACAAAATGAATGGTCCAAGTGGTAGAGTGGAATTTACATCCCTGAGATCAGATATACGATGGAATAACTTACTTACAAGAGTGAGAGGATAGTTGTCATGCATTTTGGATACAACAGTGATCTTTTTAATGATACTAAGAAATTCATATTACTAGCTCTGCAAACTCATTAACATGCCTGCCTATATCCTCCCCCTCTCAACCATGGTTCTGCAGGAAGATGCTCAGAACAAGGAGAAGATTTCTGCCAAGATCCAAGTTCTTAATGAGATGACACCTTCTCTGGCCAAGGCAATAGCTGCTTGGAAGTTGCAATTGGAAGATGATCATGCTTTTCAGCATTTTAACTGGAAGGCTGATGTGGTGGAATCCTGGATAGGTATATGTGCGAGGGCCAGAGCTCTGGGGTTTAAGAAATCCTATTTGATCCCATATGAAGAATGGTCCTCTGGGGGTTATCCTTTCCCCATGGAAAAAAATAGATGTGTTCTGCACTACTCACTCTTACCCTTTCTTGAAACAATTGGACAAACACACACACACATTATGGTGACATGCTGATAGAGAACCATCATCATTCCATAATTCAACCATACCATAATTCTACAGAACACAATATTTGGGGATTAGTGACTTTATTATGGCAGTCAGAATGGTAAGTCCATCATCAAACATTCTAGGAAATAAGATGCGACATGTGCTAATTTGTTCACAATGCAGTCTGCCTTGTGTCTGTATTCTATCACTCGGATGTTCTCTTTGTCTTAGCTCCATTTCACTCAGTTTCATCCTGTTTGAGGATAGAGAAACCACCCATTGCTCCCACTTCCCCTGTATGCATGGAGTCACATATTTCGAGAATCCAAAGCTTTCTTTTTGAGTGCTAAAAATAACCATCTAATCATTCCTTCCTAACTTTCTTTAATTTTTAGGTGAGAAGGAAGCAAGCCTGAAGACCAAGATCAATGGCACAGACCTCACTGCCTGTCTCTCCCTCCTGGCAAAGCAGGCAAGTGAATGCTATTTTGAAGGGGCCAGTGAGGCCCAATATGTATAATTTGATAGTCTCTCCCTCTCTTCTCTCTCCCTCTCTTCTCTCTCTCTCTCATACACACACACACACACACACACACACACACACACACACACACACACCAGTCTTGCTATTCAGTGTGAATCATCTTATTGGGGAAACAAATGGCTTTTCTACTTTTCACTTTGTGTGTTTTCTTTTATTGCCTATAACTGGGCCTTTTTTCAAAATGAAATTAAATGGTTGCTGAAAAAATATAACCAAAAAAGATTTATTTAGCTCACAGTTTGAGGCTGAAAGTACAAACAGCATAGCGAAGGCTACATGCCAGATAGTAGGAGCATGAACTAAGGAAGAGACCACATCTAAGAACAGGAGAACAGACAGACACTGGCATAGCCTCATCCCATCGGGCACATCTCCTAACGGTCCCACTTATCATCACTACATAGCACATGAAGTTTCTGACACAGGAATCTTTGGGGACCATATTGAAGTCGTTTCCAATTTTATAGCTGTTTTTGGTAAGTAATTTTTTTTTTTTTTGATTAGGAAACTCTGCTCAAGCAGCAGCAGGGGAAGAGTGAGTATGTAGAATTCCTGTTGCCATAGATAGACATGACCTCTATATGTGTGTGACCTCAGCCCAGAAGCAAGGTTTCCCATTTATTCTGCTAAATTGCAGCATGGAAACATTACTTTCTAAAGGGAAAACTCCAAAGAATAGTCAGTAAGGGAATGAGAAATTACGCTATGTAGAATGTTACTTAAACCATAATGAATTACATTGCCATACTACCACAATATTGATATACTTACCATTTTTCATCTTTGAGATTAAGGTGATGATTGCTTATTAAATTTCTGGAGATAGATAATTACATTCTGAAAATGTTTACCAATCTTCCTAAGTATATAAATTTGAGTATATAAATTTCCCAGATTTAGCTGAATCCAATATAATTTGACATTTTTGTTAGCATTCAGTTAAGGCTTTTCTAGAATTTACAACTTAATTTCATTTCATTGTCATTTTTGGCATTTGCTTCTAGTTGAATTCTACTAGTTAGAAAATATGTACTATATTATTTCAGAAGCTAGATTTTGATGTCACAAATGATCTATTTAGGTGAATGCTACATGTACTTCTAAAAAGAATATTTTATAGCAATTTATATTATCAGACATACTTGGTTGTAAATTTTATTTTTAACATTTTTTGAGGTAGGGTCTTACTCTAGCCCACACTGACCTAGAACTTACTCTGTAGTACCAGGCTGGCCTCAAACTCAGTAGATCCTCCTACCTCCACTTCCAAAAGCTGGGATTTAGGCATATCCTACCATATCTGGCTCATATTTTTATTTGTTTATGAGAGAAAGAGAAAGAAAGAAAGAGAGTGAATGAGTTTGGGCACATCAGGGCTTCTTGCTACTGAAAAAATAAAATCTATATGCTTGTGTCAATTTGTGTGTCTAGCTTTTTGTGGGTACTGAGACACTGAACCCAAGCGGGCAGTCTTTGTAACCAAGTGCCTTTAACTGCTGAGCCATCTCTCTAGCCCCATTAATTTCATTTTAGACATATATTTTTATGTTTTCTTACTAGAGGTTGTGTGACAAAGTAGAATTGAAGAATCATCTTGATAAACTGATATTTGGGCTATATTCCTTTCTCTTTAGTGATATTTCTTGACTTCCAGTCTTCTTTATTAGAAACTACTGCACTGTACCAACATTGCTTTTTTATAGTGTCCATGCACATATGTGCATGTACACACACACACACACACACACACACATAGATATATATACATATATACATATACATATACATATACATATACATATACATATACATATACATATATATATATATACACACACACATATGTGTGTTTATGTATGTCTAATCTCAATATATTACATATGCCTTTGTACACATAATATGTATATATAGCCAAGTATTATGCTATTTTTTTCTATTTTGATATATTTTGTTGGAAAAGTGAGTCCACTTGCAGTTAACAAATTCATGGATTAGAGCTTTATTTTAACACCTTTCTTTGTTTTGGGTTTTTGTTTTTTTAATCTTATTTTATTTTACTTTTTCTCAATTTTTTAAAACATTTTCCATGATTATAAAAAATATCCCATGGTAATACCTTCCCTCCCCCCACTTTCCCCTTTGAAATTCCATTCTCCATCATATCCCCTCTCCATCTCAATAAGTCTCTCTTTTATTTTGATGTCGTGATCTTTCCCTCCTCTTATGATGGTCTTGTGTAGGTAGTGTTAGGCACTATGAGGTCATGGATATCGAGGCCATTTTATGTCTGGAGGGAGGATGTTGCAAGGAGTCCAACTCTTCCTTTGGCTCTTACATTCTTTCCGCCACCTCTTCCACATTAGACCCTGAGCCTTGGAAGGTGTGATCAAGATGTTACTTGGTACTCTAGTCACTTCTTTCCAGCACCATGACCATGTGCAACTGAGTTGTCCCAAGGTCACTGCCATCTGAAAAGAGAAGATTCTCTACCCAAAGTGAGAGTAGCATTAATATAATGGTATGAATATTAAGAGTGCTTACTGGGCAGTTTGATAAGCATAGTATATACACTTATCCAGACATCAGCAGATGTTACACCCATAGGGATCATGACTACCCCTGTTTAAGTTTTCAGGATCAGGGATGTATTCCCTCCCTTGGAGTGGGCCTCCAGTCCAATTGGAGGGCAGTTGGTTTCCACCATAACAGACATGCCACTATTGCACCTGTTAGCTCATTTGGCCTGGCTGGCCAATTATAAGACTTGCAGTGTCCACTGTTGAGTATCTTCACTGATGTTATCTCTTTCTCCCATTGAATGGCATGTAGAATGGCTTCTTCCAGCTTTATGTCAGATGGTCTACATGGAGGAGGTTATCAGCTCAGTTCCAGCAGGATTTCTCAGTGGCCTTGCAGCCCAAGTATGTGGAGTCTTCAGCAATAGGGTCTTTCCATCGATTCCTGGTGGGAAACCAAGGGCCTCGGCAATGGCCTATAATGTTTTGGGGGCATCAGGGTCCTCCCTAGCCAACAACTCACTGGAAGGTGTCCTATCCCTGCCACTGAAAATTTTCTGGCAGTGATCTACAGCTCCTGAGTGTTCCATTTGTTTTTTGTTTTGTTTTGTTTCCTTTCTCACAGTACAGTCTCACTCTAGCCCAGGCTGACCTGGAATTCACTTGGTGTTCTCAGGGTGGCCTCAAATTTACCATGATCCTCCCACCTCTGCCTCCTGAGTGCTGGGATTAAAGGCAGGTGGCACCATGCCTGGCTCTTAACACCTCTTTCATCCAATCTTTCACATACTTTTTGTTCAGAAGTTGAAATGAGGCAAGATATAGTTGAAGGTTTTTCTCTTTTGTGGACACATCCATTAGCTCTTTCTCCGAGAGTCTTTCAGAGGCTTCAACTAAAGTCCTTCAGCTGAGGCTTCCAGTCAGCACTATATCACTACCAGAAGTCCCACTTAGAATCTCAGCATTGTTTCTGCTTGACTAGTAGGACTTGTGTCCCTTACTGTTTAGGAATCTAAAATACATGAAATGAAAGACAGCAGAATGTGAAACATCTCCTCAGTTCTCTTTCTATGGCCCTTTCCCATGCTGGCTGCCCCAATTCCAGACTGGAAGTGTTTATACCTTTAACCACTTGCAGTTGTCAAAAGCTCTAAGTGGTTTTTTCCTCATAACTGTCTTACCTTGTTCAGTTCATACGCAGAAGGGAAATGTGGAGAGAACATTATTCCTCCTCCAGAGATATTTTATTTTCTCTGGAATTTTGGGTTCTTCTGCTGTAAGTACTTGAGTTGCATTCTGATTGGGTTCAAACAGTAGATTTTTTGTTGTTGTTTTTTTGGTACTTTTGATCCAGCTGTGAAAGTTATTTTTAAAGGGATAATGGCTCTAGTACAAGTCACTCTGTAAAAATCAAAGAGGGATTCTGGAATGTTTTGACTTTGATATTAATGTTTCTGCATGAAGTTAATTTGTATAATTGGTACTTATAGGAAATCTTTTGTTACTGTGTGTACTTCCGAGGCTTCCAATAAAGTAGTGCTGATCACATCAGAGTATATAGTACATGATAGAAGTTAGTCCTACAAAGTATGTGAGCATTAATTTTACATCTCCATATAATCCATCACATATGCATGCACTTAGTACATAACCATAATTCCAAGTTCAAATGTTTACTGGACTCCCTAATTTATATTTTCTTTTCCTTAGTCATAATCCTAACAATCTTCTCTAACTTTCATCTTGCCCATGATAAAATTGTAGTATACACAGGGGCACATAGTCCCTGAAAGGCTATACTGCTCCTATTCTTAGATTCTCTACTGACCTCAGGACACACTGGATTCCAGTCTTCAGAGCTTCCAGCAAGAGCGGCTTTCTGAGATCACTGACCTGAAGGACCAGCTGGTGGCTGCTGAGCATAGCCAGTCCAAAGCCATTGAAGAGCGTCACGCAGCCCTGCTAAGGCGCTGGGAGCAGCTGCTAGAAGCCTCTGCAGCTCACAGGCAGAAACTTCTAGAAAAGCAGCTACCTCTACAGGAGGTGAGAGACAAAAAAAAAAGAAAAATAAGGAAAAGTAATGAGGCATGATGGGGGCCTTTACTACAGATATTAGCATGGAGTTCAGACTAGTTACTGAAAGCCATATTTGGAAATTTTTACATATATTTAGGACATAGAAAAGGATCAAGAAAATATGCTGATTGGGCAAAGAGGCTTTTTTTTTTAGTTTGATAAGAAGTTGTTTTAATGGACCAAGTAAGCAACTTTAAACTGAGTTAAAATGAAAACCAGACACACAGAGAGGGAGAAGTGGGTGGGACAAGAATATGGACTGATGTTGAGTTGGAATTTGTACAGAAATCAAAGCCATATTGGCCTAGAAAGGTTAAGCTTCTTTTTATTCTCCATTTGTACAAGGGTAACGTACAGTATTAAATATGTAAGGTCTTATCTAAGTGGGTTTGGTTATAGAAACTAATAAAGCATCTTATAAATAAGTAAAAGGAATATAGACTGTTTTATACACAACAGAAGTTAAACTAGTTAAGGAGGCTGGTCATTTGGATGGCTGTTTGGATGCTGGACAATAGTGTAGGAGCTAGATGGCTGGATTCATGTATCACACGGAGGCCACTGTGTAGAAAATAGATTTAAGCAGTGCATTGTAAGTTTTGGTTAGGTGTATGATTATACTACAGTGAGGTTCAGAAAGAAGAAAGGAAAATGACTTATTGTCATCAAAGACATGTGGTGATGTGGATCTGCAGAAGCAGGAGGAGAAGAAGCAAGGAGGGAACAGACTGTCCTGCTTTGACTATTCTGGCATTTTCCATGCATTCATTCAGCACTCATTTGCATATGCATACTATGTGCCAGCAGATAGTTTATTTTATTAATTTATTCGCAAAGAGAAAGAGACAGAGAAAAGAGGGAGAATGAATATGGATATGCCAATGCCTCTGGCTGCTTCTCCAGAGTTTAGAATAAGAGAGAATATCATTGAAAACGACCCTTGCCAGTCTGGAGGTGAAAGAACTTTGGAAGTCATTTTCATTTAAAAATGATGGAAGACTTAACTAATTGCACACAATGAGAAGATGCTAAAGGGCTAGAGTGGTGGCTTAGTGGTTAAGGTACTTGCATGCAAAGCCAGAGGACTCAGGTTTGATTCCTCAGTGCCCACATAAAGCCACATGCACAAGGTGACACATGCATCTGGAGTTCGTTTGCAGTGGCTAGACACCCTAGGGAGCCCATTCTCTCTGTGTGTCTGCCTCTCCTTTCTCTCTCCCTCTCTCTCTCTCTCTCTTTCTCTCTCTCTCTCTCTCTCTCTCTCTCTCTCAATCTCTCTCTCTATCACATAAATAAAAGTTTTTAAAACATTAAAAAAATTATTAAAAATGAAGAAGATGCTAAGTCCAGGTTGGCTCCACTAGCTCACATGTTCAGTCATCTAAGCACGTGGTACATGTTGATTCGGTTCTGCCTTTTTGTAAAAGATGCTGTTTTTATCCTCAACATTTTCTTCTGGTGAAGGGCTTTACTGGGAGAGATAGAGATGTCCATTTCCCCTGTGCAGGCTGAGGAGCTTTTCATGGAATTTGCACACAAGGCCTCAGCTTTCAACAACTGGTGTGAGAATGCTGAAGAAGACCTGTCAGAGCCGGTGCACTGTGTCTCCCTGAACGAGATCCGGCAGCTGCAGAAGGACCACGAGGCTTTCTTAGCCTCCCTGGCTGGAGCTCAAGAAAACTTCAACCATTTGCTCGAGTTGGATCAGCAAATTAAAGCCTTAGGTGTGCCTTCCAGTCCTTACACCTGGTTGACAGTGGAGGTACTAGAAAGAATCTGGAAGCACCTGCCTGACATCATCAAGGTAACTTGAGACACATCTGAGATAGCTTCTGTCCATGGGAAGCCTGATCACTGAATCTATAGTCAAACTTGGGGACTTCTCAGAAAGAAAGGGGAAAAGTAAGTTTATCAGAACAGCAATCATGAATTAGGACTATCCAAGGAAAAACTGAAAGTCTGTATTCCTGTGTCCCAGCATGTGCACCTTACTGCCTATGGTTTGAATAGTCTCCTAGTTCTGAGAAAGTATGGGATGATTGTGATAGATAGACGAATAAATGATAGAGATCTAGAAATAAGTAAGGGAGGGAGGGAAGGTAAGGATGTGGGAAGAAGGGAGAAAAGAAGAAAAAAGAGAGAAGGGGGAAATGAAGTGGGGAGGACGAGCATGAGCGCATGGCCGTGTGCCTTTGGAAGATGGTAGCTTTTCGACAGGGATGTCCAGCTGTACCTACAACGTTTTATTTTTGTTTTGTTTTGTTTTTTTTGGGGGGGGTGAGGTAGGGTTTTGCTCTAGCTCAAGCTGAGCTGGAATTTACTATGTAATCTCAAGGTGACCTCAAATTCACAGTGATCCTCCTACCTCTGCCTCCCAAGTTCTGGGATGAAAGGCGTGCGCCACCATGCCCGGCTACAAACTATTGTTTTATGGCAAAAAGACCTTCAATGTAAACTCGCTTTACTATTATTCTGTGGTTATGGGTTTTAGGAACGGGAGCAGGAGCTGCAAAAGGAAGAGGAAAGACAAGTCACGAACTTTGAAATGTGTCAAGAGTTTGAGCAGAATGCCAGTGCCTTCCTCCAGTGGATCCAGGAGACCAGGTGTGCTGTGTTTTCTCCAAACACAAGACTGCTGTGCCACCTGTGATGTTCACTATGGAGATGTATATGTGCCAGGGGAGAACTAGAGCATTTCCTACATCCTGTACTGTCCCAAATCACCACACTTTTTCCCTTTTTATTGAAAGCTTCCATATTACAGACAATAATAAATCATGATAATTACCTCCCCTCACCCACTTTCCCCTTCAAAAATCTACACTCCATCTTATCTCCTCCCTCTCCCCATAAGTCTCTATTTTATTTTGATGTCATCATCTCTTCTTCCCATTATGAGGGTCTTGTGAAGATAGTGCCAGGCACTGTGAGGTCATGGATATCAAGGCCAATTTCTCTCTGTAAATTGCATTGTAGCAGGCCTTCCTTTCCTTTGGCTCTTACATTCTCTCTACCATCTCTTCTGCAATGGACCCTGAGCCATGGAAGGTGTGATATAGATGTTTCAGTGTTGAACACTCCTCTGTCACATCTTTTCAGAACTATGGTGCCTTTTGGGTCATCCCAGTGGTCACTGCCATCTGAAAAGAGAAGCTTCTCTAACCAAATATGAGAGTATCATTAATATATGGGTATGAACATTAGGTAAAGTGCTTACAGATCAGTTTGGTGAGCATAATATTTGCATTTAACCAGACAAGAGTAGGCATTACACTCCTAATTCAAATGACCTTCTTCACCATAGGCTTTTCATTAGGTTTTCAGTACCAGGCATGTATTCCCTTCCATAGAGTGGGTCTCCAGTCCAATTAGAGAGCAGTTGGTTTCCCCCATAACAGAAATGCCACTATTGCACCTGTTGGCTCATTTGTTCTGGCTGGCCAAACTTGAGACTTGCCGTGTTCACTGTTTTCACCACTGATGGCTTCTGTCTCCAATAGGGCTGCATGCAGTGTGGCTTTTTCCATCTTTCTGTCAGCTGGTCTATTGGGTAAAGGTTTTCAGCTCAGCCCCAGGTTGATCTCTCAGTGACCTTGCAGCCCAAGCATATGGAGTCTTCATCAATAGGGTCTTATCCTCTCTTCCTGGTGGGAAACCAAGAGCCTTGGAAATAACCTGCAATGTTTTGGGGGCATCAGGGGTCTCCCTGGCCAACAACTCACTGGAAGGTATGCCATTCCTGGCACTGAAATTTTTCTACTAACAGTCTATGGCTTCTGGGTGTGCCATTATCTTAAAAAGTGGGTTATTGCATGGCTTATTCACAATATCCTTAATTTTTATTCACAATCCTCCCTCCATACTCCTTTTTATTCAATCTCTTCCCCTGACCTCACTTAGGCCATTCCACCCACAGTAATCTGTCTGTCCACTTACATATATACAGTACCATCCCCTTAAGTCCTCCCCTTTCCTCCCTCCCTTATAGCCCTTTTCTAGCTTACTGACCTCTGCTACCACAAATCACCACATCTTTACCCTAATTTATATTTGGACTTTCCTGCTTTATGAATTAATTCTTGAAAAATAAAGAAATGGAAATTTTATTCTGATAGCCATTATGTAACTAATTCATTTTTTTCCCTTTAATACTCCCTCTTTTTCTCTTGTTATGTATAATTACACATCAAAATAACAGTCCTCTGTTTGCACGTTACAAAATGCTTCCATATCCATCACCTGACTTAACTGTCAGAGTGACCTTGAACAGTACAGAACAGATCTTATTACCTCTGATTTCAAATGGGGAACAGTGTTGTAGGTAAATTGTCTTACTCAAGGTCACATATGCATTTATTGGCACAACCGGAATAAGATTCTGCCACAAATATCTAATATGAAGCTACTAGGCTGCCTGACAACTAAAGCTCTAATGAGCGTGAGGTGGCACATTGCAGGCTCATTTCATTTATTAAACACAGAGGGCATGTGTAGCTAGCACTTGTTACCTCTCAGTAAATCACATAGAAAAGGAACCACATGAAAGTTGCTGTGTGTTAAAAGTAAATGGTCCTAGTCAGGCATGGTAGTACATGCCTTTAATTCCAGAACTCAGGAGAGAGGTAGGAGTATTGCTGTGAGTATTCAAGGCCACTCTGAGACTACATAGTGAATTCCAGATCAGCCTGGGCTAGAATGAGACCCTGCCTCAAAGACCAAAAAAAAAAAAAAAAAAAAAAATGTAAGTGGTCCAAGTTGTAAAGACTAGCTACTATTTGAGTCACTATTAATATATTTGTGAGGGTTAAAGTGGTGATTGGACAATGCAAAATATTATTTGTCTGTGTTCATTGGTGTGGATAAATGAGACAATGAGCAAGAATGAAATTTGGCAGAGATTGGATGAAAACCTTGTCCGTACCTGCTGCTGGTTTGGGGTATCTTACCCTGCAGTGTGTGCTCAAGGCTGAGCACATCTGCTGACCATGGCATCGTTGCTCTGAGCCTGGAGCCTCACAGGTGCTGCTTAGCTGCTCGTGGTCAGAGGCTTTAGGAAGCAGTATGTGGACAGATTCTTTTCTCATGAACCACAAAAGATGTAGACTATTTCATAAATCTGAGAAATAAGATCACTAATCTATTTTAACATATACTTTTTCCTATTTTCTTTCCTGATTCCTGCTCCGGTCCATCATGTCCAGGGCTTACTTTCTGGATGGGTCAGTATTTTACTTAATGTTTTTTTTTATGTATTTCTGCAATAATTAGTTAAGGATAGCTAAGTATTGAGACATCACTTTTCATCACAATCTGATAGTGCCTAAATAAAGAGGTGGCATAAGAAATAGAAACTCAGTATATTTCATCGCAGCCCTGTCTATGCTCTGGCAGGTAGAACCTCTCCTAAATTGCTTAGGTGTATAGAATCAGCCTTCTATATCCATGAGACATCTATGTACTCAATCAACTATAGACAAAATTTCCAGAAAACAATGTGAGCCAAGCATGGTGGTGCATACATTTAATCCCAGCACTCAGAAGGCAGAGGTAGGAGGATTGCTATGATTTTGTGGCCACCCTGACACTACATAGTGAGTTACAGGTCAGTCTGTGCTAGAGTGAGACCCTACCTCAAAAAACAAAGTCAAAAAAGGAAAAATAAATGTGTCTATAGTGAATATGCAGGTTTCTTTCTTATCACTTCTTTGTATTAAGCTTGAGCCTCCACTACGTGATCATCCACAGGGATCCCAAGGACCCCAAGGGATGACTGTGCTTACAACAAGGCATAGAAAGAATACATAGAAGCCTTCTAGACAGAGAAGAACTACGTCTTCCCTTACTTCCTGTACCATCAATCTAAAAGGACTGACGATACAGAAGGATTTGGCTGTAGAAGTATGGATTTATCAATGCTTAGATATCATGCAACTCTGGAGAAATAAAAGCAAATATGTAGAAAGGCTCTGAGTTTTTGAATTGGTATGTCTGTGTATTAACCTCTAGTATAATGAATAATTTTACTTTTGGTTTTTAATAGATCTTTGCTCAAAGAAACAGGGACTCTGGAATCCCAATTGGAAGCAAATAAGGTCAGTAAAGTTTGTATACTAGCTGAATATATTGTTAGAATCCTAAAAAGCACAAGAGAATCCACATAAAGGTCACCAGGTGGTGTTTTGAGATAAAGACGACCTTAAAGTTAATCCCAAACTATAGTTCCACACAATAATCAAATTGCATTCTAACCATGGACCATCACACTAGGCATGGGTCTCACCTTAGCTAAATCTCTGAGCGTCTTGCAGCTGCACAATGGAGTTAATATATGTGTTTAAATAGGTGCTAAAATGATGAAGGGAAAGAGCAGACATAAATGTTCCTAGTCTACAACCTGGAACATCACCAAAAATTTCCATTATTTGACATAGCCAAACAATAATATAACTCCATCTTGATCATCTGCCTATGAATGAATGAAGCAGTGAGCTATGACAGTGCTCCTTTATCTTGTTTTATGATTGTTTCCTTCCAGAGGGAAAAAAAAACAAAAGAATAACTAGCAATATTTGACTTTTCCCTCATAGAAGAGTAAAATATCAGGTAGAGCTTATCTACCTTACATCATCTAAGCTTTGTCACATCATCCTCACCATCATCAGTGCTAATTTGTCCTTCCACTCCTTTGTGAATACAATCCCTATGCCTTAAAGATTTATAGAATTGCATAAAATGTGTTTGTATGGGAAGAATGGTTCATACACATCTTCCCAGCTGGTATGGGAAGTCAAGTCAAGGATTAGACACACTGAGGAGGTCAGGTGTTCAGCTTGGGTTAATCATTGGAGCTGATGGTGCCTGAAAATCTATCTGTAATTTTATATATATAAATATAAATATATATATAAACATATATATATATATATATATATATATATATATATATATACACACACACACACACATATATGTATGTATGTATGTATGTATACACACACACACACACTTTACAGGGTCTTATATAAACTAGACTGGCCTAGAAATTTCTGTGTAATTGAAGGTGTCCCTGAACTGATCCTGAATTGTCTCCACTTCCCAAATGTCAGGATTTCAGGTATTTGCCACCTCACCTGATATATGGGTGGTTGATGTCCTACAGATAATGACAGGAGAGAAGTGGCTTCCTTAAGTTGTTCATTTTGTCATAGAGGGTAAAAAGACCACTACAAATAATTGAAAAAACAAAAAGCGATTTTCCAAGGAAACTGAAATTTATCAACTTATCTGGATTTGGATATGGTGGCCTGATGTGGTAGTTTGAATGTCCCCCAATAGACTTAGGTGTTTTCATGAAAAAGCTTGTCTTCAGCTGCCTAGCTGGAGGAGGTATCACTGGGGTTAGATCCTGGGGTCTAGCCCTAAGGAGTTAGTGGGAGAGGATCTCAATTCCAGCTTAAGTAGGCAGAGTGAGTTCTGCCTGGGTTCCCTGCTGTTTTTTGCTTTGTGGGGCTGGCTGGCTGCCCAGGGCTTTTGCTCTCTGTGTGGATGTGTAAAAAGGGGCTGGCTTCTTCCACCACTATGGAACTTCCCCTGGATCTGTAAACCTGAAATAAATAGCTTCCTCCTGTGAAGTATGCCTGGCTTGTAAGTCCGTCCCTGCAGCATGGAGGTGACCGCAACAGCTGACTTACTTCCTCTCTGATTTTCTTTTCCAGAGGAAACAGAAGGAGATCCAGGCAATGAAACGTCATCTGACCAAGATTGAGGACCTGGGGGACAACATGGAAGAGGCTCTGATCCTTGACATCAAGTACAGCACCATCGGACTGGCCCAGCAGTGGGATCAGCTCCACCAGCTAGGAATGCGGATGCAGCACAATCTGGAGCAGCAGATCCAGGCCAAGTGCGGAGGATTTAAATCCCAGGCAGGGAGGGGTCCAATGGTAGTAGATACTAAGAACTTAACTAAGGGCTAGAACTTAGGGTAGCTGATAAAAATAACTGCATCAGAGATGCCAGACTCACCCATAATGCTGCTATTACCTCTTTAACTGCCACACAGGTAGACTACTTGTGTGAACCAGAGTCGACTATGAAATAAGCGAGGTGCTCCTCCCTATGAGAGTATTCATAACCTTTCTGGGCACATGCCACCTCTGTCTGGTTCTCAAAGTCCTTCTAGCAACCTGCGAGATTATAGAAGAAAGCATTCCTCTTTATAAAATTTCCCTCAAGATATTATCTCAGATAGAAGATGTATTCAAAGTTTGAAGTATAAGAGCATAAAAGTGGAAATTAACTTCTCCTAGATAAATTAATCTTGGCATGGGATGTTTAGACCTCAATAATATTTGAGAATATTTTTATGTACATTAAGGGTTGGCAATTTTTTTCTGTAGATGGCCTTCTTATAAACAACTTAGTCTTGTTGAACCATCACTTTTTTTTGTTGTAGCTTTTCAATTCTCCTTAGGAGATGGGAAAATAGCCATAGATTATTCATAAGTGAATGAGCATGGCTCTGTCCATTAACACTTAATTTGTGGACATTGCAATCTGAATTTCATGTAATTTTCAGGTTTCAGACAATATTCTTATTTTAATTATTTTCAACTCTGTAAATGTAAATTCTTGGTTCACAGAGTGTGGAAACAGAAGGCAAGCTTGATTTGGTCCATGGAGTAGTTTGCCAACTTCTGAACTAAATGACCCAAGTAGTATATTGTCCATTAAAATTCCTCACAGAGCATGTCTATTGCTGTTTCTTGTTTTACTTCATGGTTTAATGCAGAGTTGTTGTTTTTGTCCTCTCAGGGATACCATAGGTGTGAGTGAGGAGACACTAAAGGAGTTTAGCACCACCTATAAGTGAGTATAATTTCATAGTTGCTTGGTCCCTTATTTTCTAGACCATTTTAAATAAGTGTACAAATGAATAATTTTTCCCTTTTTGTGGCTTTATGGGATCTTCAGTGAATATCTAAATATGTTAATTATCTTAAGTCTTGGGTTTTAGGGTAATGTCTGTGAAATTACTAGGCTTACAAAGCCAAATTCCTTTCTTGCTCACTGCCTTATGTGATTTTTCTAACCATTAGGTTTAAAAACAAAGTATAGCTATACAGACAACTCTCTGCTCAGTTCCCTGATGACTTGTGACATACTGATGATAAAGCTCTGGCTGGTGTAGCTAGACCTGACTTTTCTATTCCAACCTGGTTGTCACTTGAGCTTCATAAAATATTTCTATTCTTTAGACATTTTGATGAGAATTTGACAGGGCGCTTGACTCACAAGGAGTTCCAGTCATGCCTGAGGGGACTCAATTATGGCTTGTCCATGGCGGAGGAAGAAGAGCCTGAACCCAGGTTTCAGAAGTTCCTGGATGCTGTGGATCCAGGGAGGTAAGAGTGGGGCCAAAGATCAGGCCCAATCAGGCACTGGAGACACAGGACCCAAGAGAAAAATGGTCGATGAAATTAGCTCATTTGAAAATGGAGAGGTACAGACAATTGTAAATGAATTTGATTCTTTTGAGATTATCTCAGAAGTCAATGACGCTAGTTCTAACTTGAGCCCAAGATCTTCAATGTCTTCATTTCATGTTTCATGTTTAATCTATGGATTTCAGCTGTTTCAGAGGGTAGGACTTGAGAGAAGAATCCTCTCATATATATGAGATCAAAAGGTCATATGTATTTCTTGGGCCATATCTGAGGGAAGTTCTATGTGCTTATGGTGGGTGGTAGTGCTATACAATCTCAAGTTACTGTAAGCAGTTGGCTCTTTCTACTTCTAAAGATAAAGGATGACCAGGGTTTATTTAGATACCTGGACACTGGTGTTGATGGCAAATTCCAAAACTGTGAAGAGTTTGCATGCTGTGTGTAGTTTGGGAAACTAATAACTTGTTTTTAAGAGGGTGAGGAGGGTCAGATCATGAGCAGCACCGCAGAGCAGCATGAAGAAGTTGGCATGCCTCTGAGGTACCCCACAGCTTGGGGAGGAGACCACCTCCTCCATCTTGGGACGGCAAGCTCCTGCTCCATTTCTCCCACAGGAAGGGATATGTCTCCCTGGAGGACTACACATCATTCCTGATTGACAAGGAGTCAGAGAACATCAAGACCAAAGACGATATAGAGAGTGGCTTCCAGGCTCTGGCCGAGGGCAAGGCCTACATTACCAAAGAGGACATGAAGCAGGTCAGATTCCACTGGTTTCAGCCACTGTGCGGTTCTCACAAGATGGGTTTGGGTCACTTTGGTCTTACTCACCTACTTCAAAACTTCCACCCACATTCTCTCTGCGCTTCCTCAGACTTTTGCTTTCACAAGATGCCGTCTGTTTTGGTCAATTCATTTTGTCTTAATCCACCTCAAAAACCTATAGTGGCTCGCATTGACTCTCAGAGTCACCCAAAACCTGTGTTTTAGGCTGTTTTGTCATTACCACAGAATATACCAAATTTATATCATGGGAAATGTGAATATTCAAAGTGAATGAACAAAAAGCTAGGCTGAAAATTCAAATTGTTCTTATTGTTTAGAAGATACAAATTTATGAGGAAATGGTATTGATAGGAAATAGGCTTGCTTTTCCTCCCAAAAGCTCTGCACCTCCTACCTTTAGGACATAATGGAGGCCCCAAGGCAACAGCTGTGCTTGAATCACTGTAATGTTGTATTTCTCTCTTTATCTGCTCTAGGCTCTGACCCCAGAACAAGTGTCATTCTGTACCATACACATGCAGCAGTATGTGGATCCACGGGGTCGAAGCCAACCTGCAGGCTATGACTATGTTGGCTTCACCAATTCATTCTTTGGAAACTAAGAAGTTGATGGTTTGGGATCATAGAAATCTCAGTGTGATGGAATATACTGGCAGAGAGGCAGTATGGAGAATGAAAGGTGTGTGTGTGTGTGTGTGTGTGTGTGTGTGTGTGTGTGTGTGTTACATTTATTGCAGGATTTAAAAATATATATCAAGCATGGGGGTGTGTTGAAGATGGAGGTCAGGGATATACATTTATATGGATGTAATTAGTAACTACTGAGGGTGACAAGGTTTTTATTTTTGTGTGTTCTGAATACCTTTTTACATGTAAAATGTATTACATTGTTGCATTCTGATTATAGAAAATATTTCTTCTTAAAAGGGAAAAATTATCTAAAATAAATTTCTGTGTTTCTGTGGACCATGTTATTATATAAATAGGAACAGCTGGGCTAGAGACATGGCTTAGCAGTTAAGGCATTTGGCTGCAAAGCCAAAGGGCACAGGTTCAACTCCTTGGGATCCATGTAAGCCAGAATCACAAGAAGGGGTGGTGGTGCACATGTGTCTGGAGTTTGTTTGCAGTGGCTGGAGGCCCTGACATGCCCATTCTCTCTCTGCCTCTTTCTCTCTCCTCTCTCTCTCACTCTCAAATAAATAAATGAAAAAATAAAAAAATATTTTTAAATAGGAACAGCTAATTATGCTATAAATAAGTGCCTGATAAAGTAGATAAATAAATATAAAGTGATTTACAATTTATTTTTAGCCTTAAAAATTTTAAATTATTACACTTGATAACGATGATTTTTTTTTATTCTGGGTAATCTCAATATTTTTTTCCACAAAGCAGAACCAAACAGAGATAAGAATAATACTCATTTTTTCTTGTCCCTTTTCATACTTCATCATTATAATAGATGTTATTACTCTCAGAAACACACAATTACAGAACCTCAGAATGCTTTGTCCTCTTAAGGTCCTCTTACATTTAATATGATACAAATGATGTTTGTGTTCATTTACTTGCATATTTTTTTAGAATAAGCCAGTAAAATTGTTTACAAATTTCCAAAATAGAGGTAAAACTTGAATAGAATGCTCTGTCTCTGAGAATGTTCAATACAGGTTTGGTATGAATAGTGGACCCTCATATGCTAATATTCACAACTGCCTTATAGAAGGTGGGGGTACAATTTGCTGGTGAGAATTCTTAAGTCATGTATTTTCTCATGTTAGACTGCAAATATCCAGCACAAACGCACACTCCTATCTATGAATGCCACTCCTTAATCAAATTTTCAACTACTTCACCTGAGTAAACATTATTTCTCAATAGTCCCAGGGAAAATTCTATCACAAGAACAATTTTTTAAAAAATAATTATAAATATAAAAGATATTTGCAAGTCACATACAAGTATTTTAATAACACTTAGTTGAGCAATCAAAAATAATGGCATCTAACAATCAAAAAGTATTCTTAAAATGAATGTTAAAAATATCTAAATTCATTATAAGGAACAATTAAAAAATATTTTATTGAGAAATAGTAGATATTGGAGAGATACAGGGAGAGAAAGAGTGACATTGGGTGCTTCAGGGCCTCTAGCCTCTATAAACAAACTCCAGATGCATGGGCCACCTTATTCATCTGGCTTATGTGGGTACCAGGAAATTGAACCCAGGTCATTAGGTTTTACAGGCAAGGATCTTAACTACTGAGCCATAGCTCCAACCCCCAAAATTTTTATTGTTGTAAAAAGGTAGTCTAGTGTGCCATCAAAAGTCAGTGTCACTTAATATACTTACCAAGTGTGGGAAGTATAAACTTTAGTCTCTAAAGCTGTGTGTTCTGAAAAGAACCAGAGGCAAAGGGAAAAAGCCTCCATCCTCCAACACTGCAAAGAACTTTAAAGGCCAGAATTGTGTTACTAGGCATGCGATGAGTGTAAAAGTGTTCTTTAAAGCTAAAGTTAATTATCACTGCTTACAGAGACTGAGAAATATAAAGTTTTAAAAATACAGGTCTGAAAATATGGCTTAGTGGTTAAGTGCTTGCCTGTGAAGCCTAAGGATCTGGCTCAAGGCTCAATTCCACAAGACCCACGTTAGCCAGAAGCACAAGGTGGTGTATATGTCTAGAGTATGTTTGCAGTAGCTAAAGGCCCTGGCATGCCCATTCTCTTTCTCTCTCTCTCTTTCTATCTGCCTCTTTCTCTCTGTGTCTGTTGCTCTCAAATAAATAAAGTAAACAAAAAAATTTTAAAAATATTAAAAATACATGTACAAATAAAAAACAACGAAAATGCCATAAGAATATGAAATTGTCAAGCTGTAAACAATGTCATCTAAAATAAAATTCTGACTCACTATACTGAAGCAAAAATACACTATGTAATCAGCATGTATAATTTGAGAACCATGAATATTCAGGAATAAAACCATGGCAATTACAACTTGTATGAAGTAGCCTTCTTGATCTCAGAGATTCTTATCCTAATGAATATTCATATCTTCTTAACCTTCATCCACTTCCCGTAAACTAGAATCCTGGTCTTACCTTCGCTGTCTTCTTTATAACTACAGAGCCACCAGTGCCCTGGAGCCCCAAGACCCAGCTCTGCGGCTGTATCCTTGAGTTTTATTCTTTCCTAATGCTTAGTTGGCTTTACACAATTATTTCAGCCCTAATAAAAATCACTCCATGTCAGTTGTTTGAACCTCTTTGACATCTAACCAATTTTCCAATAGACCATCCTCTCAGGTCTGTGTGATCAAATCCATCTTCTGATCTTCTCAAGTCAGACACAGTGCCAGGTGCTAGCATTTCCCATTCCTTTGACTACATATTTCATGAGACAAAAGGTTCTAAACATTGCGGGCTCTACTTGCCACCAAAGTCAATGTGCAAAGATATGGTAGCCCAAGTTGATGGTCCAAATAACATTACTATGTGGTTTTGTTTTTGTTTTTGTTTTTGTTTTTGTGTTTGTAGTATATAACAGGCTTTCTTCTGAAGACTTTATAATAATGTCACCAAAAAGCTATCTCAGCCTCTTAGCACTCCATTTTACAATGGAGACAATGGAGGCACAAAATCCCAAGAGATTTGCTCTTAATTACACATAAAAAGGGACTATGGCTAAAACTCAGTCTGGAGCCAGGTATGATGGCACACACCCTTAGACTTAGAACTCCAGAGGCTGAGGTAAGATGATCACGGTGAGTTCAAGACTAACCTGGGGTTACAGAGTGAATTCAAGATCAGCCCAGGATTAAGAGATCCTGTCTCAAAAACATAAAAAAGAAAAAGAAAGTCAGTCTGATCCAGACTCTTCTTCACAAGACCATGAATGGGACATGTGCACTTATGCTCACACCAGAGGCATCTGCTTTGTCCTCTCTCTCTCTCCCTCTCCCTGTCCCTCTCCCTCTCTCTGTAAAGTTGGCCCTTTTAAGGCACATGTACAAATACCTAACAAAGGGATTTGAGTCTTTCCCATCTTACCCGGACTCTTTATACCGTATCACTAACTCACCAGCTTCTCCAGAATATTCTCATCTGTAAGCTGTTGGTCCTCCCAGACTTAATTTCCATCAAATCTAAGTAAAATATGTTTTTCTTCACTGAAAGTATGAATAAATACAGGTCGCTATCAGAAAAGAATCAGCTCTGCTCAAGTTCATTTCTCTGGTCATTCCTCACTTTGAGCTCTTTGGTAAGTCCTCTGAATGTGGAACCTACTCTTGTAAAATCTGCACTGGTTGTCATTTCCTTCTATTTCCCAGTGTTGCTGTCCAGCATGATGATGGGATTCTTCCTGGTGCCTCTGCCCCTAGGTTTTCTGCTGCCATACACCCTCCTCCTTGCTGGAGGGTTCGTCCTCTTAAATCACTTCACAGATGCCTCTTCACGCTCTGCTCAAACCTTTACTTTACTCTGATTCCTACTTGCCAAAAGGATTGTGCCTCGAGTATTCAACCGTTGGCCAGTTCCAACAACAATAACCACACACACACACAAAAAAAAACTCTCTCCCCAAGGGACTGGGGAGATGGCTCAGTCAGTAAAATGCTTGCCACCCAAGCATGTGGACCTGAGTTCAATCCCCAGCACCCACTAAAAGGCTTGATATGGTGATACTCACCTATAATGACAGCACAGATAGAAAATGGAAGCAGGAGGGTCTACAGAGCTTGCTGCTAGATTATCTAGTGTAATCAGTGAGTTCTGGATTCAATGGGAGATCCTGTCTCACAAAAATAAGGAAGAGAGAAATTAATAAAGACATCTGACATCAACCTTGATCTTCACATTCATGTGCACACACATGCTCGCCTACCACATGAATGCCAATGCACATGTGAACATACATACCTATGTGCAAATACACTGTTCATGCATAAACACACAAAGAAAATCTTTACCCAAGAAAATCTCTCATCATTTATAAAACATTTGTAGTCCCTTTGGACAACTCACCACAGTTTGTAGCATAATTGTATTGTCTTGCCTTCTAATTATTTTTTATGTTTTCTTTGACAAATGCCCTGGCCAGTGACATCAAGATCCCATCCATTTTTGAGGAATAAGATGAAATACTATCTTAGTCACAAAGCCATTATAGAACCACACTATAGAGTAACTTTTCTTCAAACTGAAAGCCAGAATCATTTTCTATAACACATTGATAGTAGGAGGGCATTTATTTGATGTGCATAATTACCCAAGTATTTTGCTAATTTCTTTGTGTATTTTATTGAATTTCTTATATACATGATATAGTTTCCATGCCAACACAAAATTATGATGCTAGAACCATTTCACTGAAACTGAAAAGGGCTAAGAGGTTTCTCTGACATTATTCATTAGTTAGTTGGAGATCTTACATTCACACCCTTGCCAGACCAGTGTGAGAGTTAACTACACTTTGCCTTATCCCTCACAATTCCTGGAACACTGTTTAAAACATTGTAGATGGGGATGGAGCAGGCTGACCATATAGCTCTACAACAAATTCAGATGGATGATTCCTGGGTTCAGGAGCAAGGAGTCTAAGCAGAGAGAGCGTCTGCCTGCTCTGCCCTTGTCATGTTATCAGTCTCTGAATGCCAGGTCTTGGAGGACATTAGAGACCTAATACTCTATCTATGCAGTGATTTCAGAATTTACCACAGCACCCCTGGATCCTGGCATTCCTGATTTAAGTTCCCATACTTTGTTGAGCTTAGTTGGAAACTTGTGATGATCTTAATGAATTAAGAAAATTCTCCTGGGCTGTGAAACCTAACAGCCCAGGTTCGATTCCCTAGTACCCACAGAAGCCAGATGAACATGGTGGTGCATGTATGTGGAGTTCATTCGCAGTGGCTAGAAGCCCTGGCATGCCCATTCTCTCTGTTTTTCTAAATAAATAAATGATAAGTTTTAAATAAAAAGAAAACTCTCCTTAGGCTAGAAAGTTGAATCAGAAGTTGAATATGTTTGCTAACCAATCCAGACAGCCTGTTTGATTCCCCAGTACCCACATAAAACCAGATGCACAAAAATGGTTGGATTGCAGTGACAAGAGACCCTGAAGTACCCATATCCCCCTTCACTCACAAATAAATACATAAAATATTTTTTAGAAAACAACACTCTTCTTGCCAGGCATGATGGCTCATGCCTATGATACCAACTCTTACTTGAGGGGCTGAGGAGAAAAGATTACCATAAAGAGTTCAAGGACATCTGGGCATGGCAGCCCATGTCAACCCTTAGGAGGCTGAAATAGGAGGATCACTGTGAGTTCAAGGCCAACCTGGAGCTAAAGAGTGTGTTGCAAGTCAGCCTGGGCTAGAGTGAGACAAGTCTACCTCAAAAGGACCAAAATAAAAAAACAAAAAGTTCAAAGCCAGTCTGGGATTTCCAGGTTAGTCTGAGCTAGAGTGAGAGCCTGTATCAAAAATAAATTTAAAAAAAAAAAGAAAGAAATAAAAGGAAAGGGAAGGGTAAAAGAAGAAAAAAGAAAATTCTTAATATGCAAGAATTGGTAAGTAGCATGGCATCTGTGCGGCTAAGAACATTCATATCTGAGCTCACTATGAGTTGAGCACAGTGGAGAAAGCAAAAAAAAAAAAAAAAAAATCCTCCCTTTTCTCTCCACGCAGCCCGGGAGGAAGGGCAGAGGCTGGACGGTGCTGTCCCGGGGACCGTGGGTGGAGGAGCCCTCCCTGAGGTCTGGAGTGCATGGCCATGGACTGGGTCCGGTCTGTGAGCGGCCTTCCCAGAGGAGAGTGTCTCCTTGGACTAGCCTTCATCCTTTACCCAGCAAGTTCCCTCGGAAAGCATTTCTCAGAGCTGTCTGCACAGCCCGATTCCTTAAACTATAAACGATGGGGTTGAGAAGAGGGGTGGCCACGGTGTAGGTGACGGCAATAAGCTGGTCCCGCTCCAGAGAGTAGCTGGCTTTGGGCCTCAGGTACATGAAGGAAGCGCAGCCGTAGTGGATGGTGACCACCGTGAGGTGGGAGGCGCAAGTGGAGAACGCTCTCCTCCGACCCGCGGCCGAGGGCATCCTCAGGATCGCGAGCACGATGTAGACGTAGGAGACGGCGATGAAGAAGAAGGAGACCAGGAGCACCAGCAGGCTGAGGATGAGGATCCCCAGCTCGCTTAGTCTCGTATCCCCGCAGGCTAGGCTCAGCGCCGGGGGCGTGTCACAGAAGAAATGCTGAATTTCACAGGAGCCGCAGAACGGCAGGCGGAAGATCACCGCCGTCATTCCCAGTCCAAAGAGGTATCCGCTCACGAAGGAGGCACCGACCAGTTGGGCACAGAGCAGAGGATTCATGCGGCTGGCATAGTGCAGTGGGGCACAGATGGCCACATACCTGTCAAAGCCCATGACTGACAAGAGGAAGCAGTTGGTACAAGCCCAGGAGGCAGAGAAAAACATCTGGGCAGCACAGCCCACATAGGAGATAGCCTGGCCCCCCATAACCAGGCCAAAGAGCATCCTGGGGATGATGCCCAAAGTGTAACAGGTCTCGGAGAAGGACAAGAAGGAGAGGAAGAGATACATGGGGGTGTGCAGGTGGCTGTCCAGCCTGATGACCACGATGATGAAGACGTTGCTGGTGATGGTGACAAGGTAGAGAGAGAGGAACAACGCGAACAGCAGAAGCTGCAGCTCCCCAAAGCCCGAGAAGCCCAGGAAAACAAAGCCCTTCCAGCAGGTTAGGTTGGCCTGAGCCATTCTCGGTGACTCCCAGGGGCTCGGCTCCTTCACAAGACAGACGAGATGAGGTCTCTCTTCCTTGCGCCTGTTGTAACGTGAAAAGAAGGGTATGTTTTAGACTAGAGGCTGACCTCACAGGGCTATGTGTGACATGGGCCACAGGGATGTTCGAGCTAACTCTCACATGTGTGCATGCATACTTGGTGTATACAGGGAAAGAGGACAGATGATCAGCTCCCTCTCAGTTACACACACTTGCACCCAAGCTCATCTGTGACTATACACGTGGAAGCCCATACAAAGCATGCATCATTAATGCACACTTCACATATTCAAACTGTCCATTGCCCCTTTCTATTACTTACCATACACACACACACACACACACACACACCAACCATGCCTACACAACAATGGAAAATGAAGGTAGCACATGGTCATCCTTTTTTCACTGTTTTAGATTTTATTTGTTTATTTAAGAGAGAATGGAAGGCAGACAGACAGAAAGAGAATAGATGCGCCAGGGCCTCTAGACACTGCAAACAAACTCCAGACACATGTGCCACCTTGTACATCTATCTGGCTTTATGTGGGTACGGGGGAATTGAACTCAGATTCTTAGGTTTTGCAGGCAAGTACCTTAACCTCTGAGCCACCTCTCCAGCCCTCCTTTTTGACTTTATATATGAGAATGGACATTTAGGCTAGAGAGAGATCACTCAGTGGTTAAAGGTGCTGGCTTGCAAAGCCTGATAGCCTGGGTTCATTTACCTAGCTCTGCACATAAAGCCAGATCCACTAAGTGGCAATGTGTCTGGAGTTCATTTGCAGTGGCAGGAGTCCCTGGAGCACCCATATTCTTCCTCTCTCTCTCTCTCATCTGCCTTTCTCTCCATCTTCCAAATAAATAATGGGAAATATTTTTAAAGAAGAAAATACATTGATACACACCCACCCACACACACACACACACACACATTGCCTATTAATAAGAAGAGCAGAGATGGGAGGACTCATGAAGATTATTCTGCAGTTCAAGTAACAAAGACCAAAAGAAGTGAAGTTACTTTCTTGAAACCAAACTGAAACAAGGCTAGAGAACATGTGTGCTGAGTTCCAATTAAATGTTATTTCCCCCATACAATGATTACTCTCCTCAGGCACCTTACACTTAATACAACCACAGGTCAAGAAGCATCTTGCTCAACATTAATTATGGGTACACAAGTCCTCCCCCCAGCCTATTTTATCATTTCCAAATTCCCTGGGCTGAGTATAACAGGCTTCTTTTTCAGAATGAGTATACTGAACGCAGGACGAAGACAGGGATGTGAGGCAGGATGTGCATCAGGCGTCCCTTAACCCAAAGTTCATCCATCACTCTGCTGCTGTATCCCACACCCCAAAATTTGCTATGGGCCAAAGCATGGCTGACATTAGGAGGTGGAGAGGGGATTCTCCTCTCACCTGAAGTGATCAGTTCCTGTCTATCTGCAGCCATGACCTAGGCCACCTCTTGGCAGGCTATTCTTCAAGGGCAGCTCTTGAAGTCCATCTCAGAAATTTCACTTCTGAGCAGTGCCATCTCCAAATGGCTCCAGGACACCTCCTCCCTTACTTTTAGCCCCAGGTGGTGAATCATATCTGCTCACATCCAAACAGCTTCTCTCTCAGGATTCCACAGTCCCAGTGGGTGCTGGTTCAGGAAACACATCTAATTGGGCTTCTTAATAGTTGGGAATATCCTTTTGGGGAAAGCAGAAAGAATATGAAAGTGAAGAAAGAAGCAATAACTTGTGTATCTATTATGTGCTAAACATTGTTTTCCCATAAGAAATCTCTTTTGAACCCAGGCCCAGAAAGCCAAACATTGCATGTTCTGTCTCATTTGTGGATCCTTTGTGTAGACTTGTGTGTGAGCTGGAACTAAAAATCGGTAGCAGAGGCCAGTAAGCTAGAAAAAGGCTCTAAGGGAGGGAGGAGAAGGAAGAACTTTAGGGGATGGTATTGTATATGTGTAAATAGAAGCAAAGATTACATGGAGTGGGATGGCCAAAGTGAGGCCAGGGGAAGAGATTAAGAGAAGGATGGAGGGAGGGTCAACCAAAACTCAAGATATTCTGAATAATGCATATGAAAACCTACTTCTTTAGATAATGGCACATCCAGAAGCCATAGATTGCTACTAGAAATTGTTCAGTGCCAGGGATGGGATACCTTCCAGTGAGTTGTTGGCTATGGAGGTCCCTGCTGTCTCCAAAACATTAAAGGCTTTTGCCAAGTCCCTTGGTTTCCCAGAATAATAGATGGCAAGACCCTATTGCTGAACACTTCACATTCCTGGGCAGCAAGGTCACTGAAAAATCAAGCTGGTGCTGAGCTGAAAACCTTCACCCTGAAGACCAGCCAATCGTAAACTGGAAAAAGCTGTACTGCATGCAGCCTTATGGGAGACAAAAGTCATCAGCAGTGAAAACAGTGGTCACTGGAAACCCTAAGTTTGTTAAGACAGGCCAAATGACCAAATGGGTGCAATAGTGGTATATCTGCTCTGGTGGAAATCAACTGCTCTCTAATTGGACTTGAGGCCCGCTGTATCGGAGGGAATACATGCCTGGCACTCAAAATGTAATCAAAAGCCTATGGTAGGGGAGGTCATGTGCCTTAGTGGTATAAAGCCTGCTCTTATCTGGCTAAATGCATATATTATTCTCACCAAACGACCCTGAAAGCATCACACTTAATGTCTACATATATATATAAATTCTGCTCTCACTTTTGGTTAAAGAAGCTTCTCTTTTCAGATGGCAATAACCACTGGGATGACCCAAAAGGCAACATAGTGCTGAGAAGTGACGGAAGAGTGCTCAGCACTGAAACTTCTCTATCACACCCTCCAAGGCTCAGAGTCCATTGTGGAAGAGGTAGCAGAAAGAAGGTAACAGCCAAAAGGAGGCTATTACTCCTTGCAATGCAACTGTCCAGGCAGAAATTGCCCTTGATATCCATGACCTCTCAGTGCCTAGCAATATCTTCACAAGACCCTCATAATATGAGAAAAAGATGATGACTTCAAAATAAAAGTCAGACTAATGCAGAGAGGGAGGGCATATGAAGGAGAGCAGAGGGGGAAATGGGGGAGGGTAGGGAAATAACATGGTTTATTTTATGTAAGTACAGAAGTTGTCAATGAGAAAATTTTTTTAAAAAGCAGAAATCTCTTTTGAAGCTTTCAGTGTAGTGAGATACTATTAAGAGTTACATTTTAGCTGGGCGTGGTGGCACACACCTCTAATCCCAGCACTCAGGAGGCAGAAGTAGGAGGATCACCTTGAGTTTGAGGTCACTCTGAGACTCCATAGTGAATTCCAGGTCAGCCTGGGCTAGAGTGAAACCCTAACTTGGAAAAAAGGTGGAGGAGGAGGAGGAGGAAGAAACCAAGTTCAATGGAGTTGAAATGATCATTCCAAGATCACAAAACTTGGGACCCATGTTTGTAAATTCAGACTATAAGATGTATGATTTATAAATATAATTAAACAAGAATTCACATTCTCTCTTCTGTTGTCTAAAGAGCCTGATGTGACTGGTTCCTCTATTGTCCAATTTCAAAACCATTCTGAACCCTTTTCTGATCTCTCTTGAGATCAATTTCTTTCTTTATCCTTATCCCCTTACCATTCCCAGATGTCTCCTTTCTAAAGCATCTTACCCTGTTTCCATCCTTTCTTTTTCTACAAATCCACAGCCACTTCGAGATTTCTGACACACTCACAGTGTCCTGAATCCCACCTCCCCAACCCAATGTCCCAAAAATCAGTCTAGGCTAGTCACTGAATTGTCATTCTCAAAATACATGTGTCTACAATATGTGGACCTACAATACACATTTAATTCACTCACTGAGTCAGGGGAAACAGTGATGCTAAGTGGTAACATGGATTCAATATCACCTATCAGCTAATTCCATTTGGCTGATTTAGTACCACATCTAAGGATTACAATATTATCTCTTTTTCAGAGAGATGACTAAGATAAAAATATTAAATATGATGCCTAAAATAAGATTTGCTGATAAGAACGCCAATTGATGGCACAGTAATAAATGGACTCAAGAACCGTATCTACCACTCTGACGTGGTTGCTGGCACCCTGCATTGGTGAGGAAGACGCAAAGATGAGTGAGATGTGCAATCCATATATCTTTACTAGGAATACAGGTTTAACGGCTGTCTTCTTTACACTATTGTTTTAGTTGTTGGTTTAGGAATTGCTCAGGAATTTTAGACACAAAACTATTAAATGATATCCAGTAAAATATAGTAAGTTTTTGATGGCATAGTCTCATTTGTATAAAACTACCCACATACTTATAAAACAGTCATGTCCTTGCAAACAACGTGAGAGAAATAAATGTATTCATGATCTGTAGGCATGGTTTATATTTAACCAGTGCTAACCATGACAATGCTCTTCATTCTTTTCTGTATATTCAACTTACTTTATGTTTGTTTCACTTTTTCTTCAACTTGAAGGATGTGCCTTCGCATTGCTTACAGATTTCCTGGTAGTACGTTATGTTATTTATTTATTTATGAGAGCAAGAAAGACAGAGAGAGAGAGGATAGCTGCACCAGAGCCTCCTGCCACTGCAAACAAACTCTGGAGGAATGCACCACTTTGTGCATTTAGCTTTATGTGGGTACTAGGGAATCAAACCCAGATTGTTAGATTTTGCAGGCAAATGCCTTAATTGCTGAGCCATCTCTCCAGCACTATTTTTAACATATTCTTAGTTTATTTGACAAAGTTGCATCTTCATTTTAATGTAGTCATTCATAAATAATTTTTAATATTTATATATCTATTTATTTGAAGGGGAAGATAGAGAATGGCACAGCAGGGCCTCCAGCCACAGCAAATGAACCCACATGCATGTGCCACCTACTCTATCTGGCTTTATGGGGGTATTGGGGAATCGACCTGGGTCCTTAGGCTTTTAAGCAAGTGCCTCAGCAATTAAGCCATCTCCCCAGTCTTCATAAATAAATGTAACACACAAACTTCTTGCGAGCCTTTAATTGTCACACTGGTTGCAATTATAAAAAGGCTCTAGTGAAGAGAGTTAAGGTAATAGCAAGTACTTAACACATTTAGTCATATTTTTCTCCTGTATAAGAAGTACATATCTTTAAGACTTATCTTTAGGACTTTGATATTTAGGGAAAATTGAGAAAGTGGTGTGAAAAAAAAAACTGCAGGACAAAATGGAGCATATTTAATTATTTCCAGAACCCACCATATACAACACTTATCTACTTGCTACATGTAATATTACTTCCTCAAATCATTGCTCTTTTTTTGACTAAGATGGTGAGAGAAATTTAGCCTGGTCCTGGTAAAGACATTAAATCGTTTTTACACAAATTGTAAGTGTGTACTTGCATTCAGTTTTCTGAGAGATATTGGAAAATTTTCTGATAACGTTTGTGTTTATGTTTTTAGAACTACTTTTTTACAAAGGACATTAAATTCAGTTTTGATTCCTGACTTCCTTACTCCTTCTTTTATTCTATTTTCCATCATGTTATCTGTTTTGAAATTTTAAAGCAAAGAATACATAATTTCATCAGGGATTTTTTTATTCATTTAAAAAATGTCTTCAGGGCTGGAGACATGGTTTAGTGGGTGAGCACTTACCTTGGAAGCCTAAGGACCCCAGTTCAAGGCTGGATTCACCAGGACCCACTTTAGCCAGATGCACAAGGGGCGCACACATCTGGAATATGTTTGCAGTGGCTGGAGGCCCTGATGCACCCATTCTTTCTCTCTTTTTCTCTGTCTTCCTCTTTCTCTCTCTGTCTGTCACTCTCAAATAAATAAAAAAAAAAAGTCTTCAAAGCTGGGTGTGGTAGTGTACACCTTTAATCCCAGCATTCAGGAGGCAGAGGTAGGAGGATCACCATGAGTTGGAGGCCACCCTGAGACTACATAGTGAATTCCAGGTCAGCCTGAGCTTGAGTGAGACCATACCTCAAAAACAAAAACAAAACAAACAAACAAACAAAAAAAAAAAACACATTGGTGGGCTGGAGGGATGGCTTAGAAGTTAAGGTGTTCAACTGCAAAGCCAAAGAACCCAGGTTTTATTCTCAGGACCCACATTAGCCAGATTCACAAGGGGGCACAAACATCTGGAATTCATTTGCAGTGGCTGGAGACTCTGGAATACCCATTCTCTCTTTCTCTCCCTCTTTCTCTGTCAAATAAATAAATACAAATAAAATATTTTTAAAAGTGCTTTCAGTTTTCCTTTATTTGTGAAATATACTTGAGTTTTATAGCCTGTCCACTCTAAGGTAAAACAATAGCTATAAGTTTTATTTTTATATTTATTTACTTATGTGTTGAAATTATTTTCTGGGTCGCCATTGTGTCTTTCTTTCATCCTTCAGTGTTATTTTCACTATCTCTGTTCTCCCCAGTTTCCACCAAGAATGCTGCCATTGGTTACATTGTAATTCCAGTCTAGGTCATTTTCTCTTGTTTTTTTTTTTTAATTTTTTATTTATTTATTTGAGAGCAACAGACACAGAGAGAAAGACAGATAGAGGGAGAGAGAGAGAATGGGCGCGCCAGGGCTTCCAGCCTCTGCAAACGAACTCCAGACGCGTGCGCCCCCTTGTGCATCTGGCTAACGTGGGACCTGGGGAACTGAGCCTCGAACCGGGGTCCTTAGGCTTCACAGGCAAGCGCTTAACTGCTAAGCCATCTCTCCAGCCCCATTTTCTCTTGTTTTAATATATTCTCTTGATTAACAGAAAGATGATGATAAGGTAATTGGGTGTGCTTTGTGTATTTCTAGCTAGAGTTTTTCAATTTGCTGAATTAATATCAATACTTTCAACTCTGTGAATTTTCCAGCTGTTATTTTATCAAATATATTTCTTTTTCCTTTGTAATTTTATTTATTATAATCCTTAATATATTTATTATACTACTTAAATTTATATATTGTGTTATTTTCATATATACTTATATTTTTTCATATATATTTTATATATGTATTTTTTATATTTTTCATATATTTTTTTTTCATATATGTAGATCATGTTTTAGTCATGCTCATTCATCCTTCTACCTTCCCTCCCTCTCTTTCCTGATACCTGCAGACCCTAGCATTTTCATTTTTCCTTTCAAGTGATTATTATTGTTTTAGTTTCCATATAGGTGAGAACATTTGATACTTGTATTTTTGTGTCTGGCTTATTTTTTTTAACAGGATGTCCCCCAGTTCTATTTTTCTGCAAATAATGGGTTTCATTCTTTCTGATTTCTTTCTGATGGCTGCATAGCACTCTGATATTATATATATATTGTCATTATAGAGAGAAACATTTGTTTATTCATTTGTTTAAAACATGCAACCTGTTCTTTTCTTTCTTTCTATTTTTTTTTTTTTTTTTTTACAAATAGCAGTAAATACCAGGAAGACACAAGACCCATTAGAATAATAAGAAAAGAAAGCTCACTGCCTAACCTGAGATAAGTCTTCTCTATCACACTTGCCAGGGCCCAGGAAATATATATATATGTGTGTGTGTATATATATATGTATATATATGTATATGTATATCTATGTGAGTCTAGATGTTTTGGTATGCTGAATTCATTTCTTTTAGGGATTCAGAAATATTTCTAGAAGTGCAATAGCAGGATCACAGGGCAGGTCTATTTCTAGGCTTTTGAGTAACCTCTACATTGTTTTCAATAGTACTTTTACTAATTATTCCCTTGAACAATGTTTAGAGGTTTCAGGTCTGTATACATCCTTTCCAGCATTTGTTACTGCTTTGTTTGCTTTTATACTTCCACTCAAACTAGGATGTCATGGAAGCTATTTTAGTATAGATTTGAATTTACATGATGGTTAATGATATGAGCATTTTTTCATACATTTATTGATGATTTGGGTTTTTTTTTTCTTTGCATAAGTATCTATTCAATCATTTAACATTTTTCTGGAGAATTTGTTCTTACAGGATTTTAGTAAACTAATAGGGTACTTTAATTAATGAACATGTTGCTGATTGGTCATACTGCCACTGGGTTATGCCCTTATGTTCCCTCCCTCTTGCCTCCATTCCACTGAAGACTCTCTTCAGTGGAGTTATTGGTAATCACATGGATCATGAATGCACCAGTCAGTCCCTGTTGGTGGAACAATGCCTCAGAGGACACCTTCCCATATTGTGGCTCTTGCATTCTTTCTGCCCCCTCTTCTACAGTGTTCCCTGAACCTTGGAGGGCATGCTATAACTCTCCTTTAGTGTTGAGTTCTCAGCACCCTCTAATTTTCTGCTCTGATGACTTCCAACTCTCCTCAGTGTCTGTTACCACATCCCTAGAGGAGGTTCTCACACTACCACCTTTGCGACTGTAATGTTTCCTGGGTTCTGGAAGGTGTGATGGAGATGTCTTATCTCATGTTAGGCAGTCAATTTTCTTTTCTTATTATTCTGGTAGGTCTTTCTGTCTCTCTGGTATTTGCTGCCATCTGTAAAACAACAAAGAACAGACTGGTTTTTTTTTTGTTTTTTTTTTTTTTGGTTTTTCAAGGTATGGTCTCACTGTAGTTCAGGCTGACCTGGAATTCACTATGTAGTCTCAGGGTGGCCTCAAACTCACAGCAATCCACCTACCTCTGCCTCCAGAGTGCTGGGATTAAAGGTGTGCACCACCACGCCTGGCCAAACTGTATATTTTAAAGCATGAAAAAGAAGATAATACCACTTCTCTGATGTGCTTTGAAGACATACAGACAATCTGAAGGACCGCATAGAAAAGACAGAAGATGGTGAAGTTGATACTTGGACTGTTTTCACAAGGGAGATAGAGCCACAGAAAATAACACGGCCAAACAGATCACTGAAAGAAAAAATATTTTAAAAGCCAATGAGAAGCATGATGAAGGGGTTTTCCACTCACACCAGCCCCGGAAAGTCAAGAAAGCTGAAGGAGAAGAGAGCAGGGTCCAGCTCAACAGCTTCTGAAGAAGACAAATGGGACCAGAAAAGCAGTTGGGGAACTTCAGGCACTCCCCACAGCCCCCCCATCCCCCAGCCATCATCGCTGGCAGCCACTGGAGAACTCCAAGGGATCTTGGTCACACAGCATCCAGCACAGCCAATCTGAACAGCAGACACACCATCCCAACCAGCCTAGCCAAGTCCACAGCCCAGCACAGAGGGACCCAGGTGGGCACTTCGCATAGGTGAGAACAAAGCTATCCCAAAAGGTAACAAGACCTACTAGGAATATGGGCATGCTCCGGAAGTGACAATCATGCCTTCCTTGCCAAGGCAGGTTATGTATTAGATTTGATTTCTGTACTAGTGGTTAGCATTACCATTGTTTTTTTTTTAAATTTTATTTATTTATTTATTTATTTATTTATTTATTTATTTATTTATTTATTTGAGAGCGACAGACACAGAGAGAAAGACAGATAGAGGGAGAGAGAGAGAATGGGCGCGCCAGGGCTTCCAGCCTCTGCAAACGAACTCCAGACGCGTGCGCCCCCTTGTGCATCTGGCTAACGTGGGACCTGGGGAACCGAGCCTCGAACCGGGGTCCTTAGGCTTCACAGGCAAGCGCTTAATGGCTAAGCCATCTCTCCAGCCCCCATTGTTTTTTATATGTTGGTGCCATCCTTTTCCTCATTCCTGTCCCTTTTCTGAAGGGGCCCTCCTCCTTGGGGATGCAAGTAATCCCCATGGGGGTTGTGGGTCATGCATTGTGGGAGCAGCATTTGTAAATAAGTTGTGATTTGGGGTTGACTTGTGTTGCTTTGGCTATCATCTTATTTACGGTGCCTTCTTCTTCCATCTTTCTTAGGGACAGGGGCTTACTCAGTCCAAGGAGGATCTGGAACTCATTACAGATCAGAAATCTCAGCCTCGCATTGGACAAGGAACTTTGGCTTTGTTAGATTATGTGTTTGTGTAATCTCCACTCTTTCATAAACAATCTGTGCTGGTTTTGATGGAATGTGTATATTGTTCAGTTCAATTTTAGAATTTGCCTTTATTTTGCTCTACCAGACTTACTAGAAAATCAACCTAGGACAACATCTGTTATTACTCTGGGAGTAATATAAAAGCAACACCTGGCACCTTCAGCTCCTACCCTGAAGATATGTAACATCAGATTTACACTTCTAATAATACAGCAGATAATTAGAAATCCCAAGCATCACATTAACTCAAGATGCAAAAATCTCTCTACATTATAATACAAGAAATATAAAACTCAAGGCAATATAAGTCCACCAAAAATTATAAATCCATCATAACTGAACTCCAGTGAGACTGATTTTGATGAAATGCCTGATAAAGAATTCCAAAGAATGATTATATCTATGTTCAAAAAAAATCAAATAAGAAATCAAAGGAATCAAATTAAAAAAAAAAACATTGGAAGGAACCTCCCCCCCCAAAAAAACAGGAAACCAATTTAATAAAATATGGAGGTATATATAAGCTATGAGAAGGAAACAGAAATAATGAAGAGATACCAATCAGAAATACTAGAAATGCAAAACAGAGTAAGTCAAATAGAAAACTCTGTAGAAAATCTTACCAGTAGAATGGATCAAGGAGAGGACAGGAATTCTAACCTAGAAAACCTGGGGAAGATTTAGTATAATCCAACAGAAAGGAAAACAAACTAATAGGAAGGTGTGAATGGGAATTTCAAGATATTTGGGACACTATGAAGTCATCAAACATAAGAATGCAGGGTAGGGGTGGGGTTAAAAAAAAAAGAATGTGGAATATACTAGAAGGAGAGGAATTTCAATCCAAAGGCACAATTCATATTTTCAACAAAATTATAGAAGAAAATTTCCCCCAAATAGGGGAAAAACTGTCAGTACAGACACAGGAAGAACACCAAACAGTCAAAAACCAGGAAAGAACCACTTACCACCATATTCATATGTAAACTACTTTTACCATCAGGTTCAAGTTGCTGGCAGAAAAAATCCTGACCAAGAGCAGCTTGCTTGGTGGCGGGAGTGTTTATTTTGACTTACAGACTCGAGAGGAAGCTCCATGATGGCAGGAGCACTGATGACCTGAGAAGAGGGTGAACATCACCTCCTGGACAACATCAGCTGAGAGGGTCATTGAATTTGCAACACATTCTTGTGTTTTGGAAATGGCCATTGGCAATGTGAGGCAGGTCTGGTAAGGATTGCCTGCATGGAGACCCAGTGGAACCATGGGGATCAGTTGCAATGGAGACCCAGTGGAGATGCTGAGACAATGAGATAGCTGCTAAGGAAAGCTTCTCAATACCAACTTTACTGTTGCAGTCAGGTTTGCATCCTGGCAGAAAACACCCATCAAAGAGCAGCTTGTGGGAGAAAAAAGGGGGTTTGTTGCACTCAAGTTTGCATTGCTGGCAGAAATTGCCCAACCAAGAGCAGCTTGTGGGGAAAAAAAGGTTTATTTTGGCTTACAAACTCAAGGGGAAGTTCCATGATGGCACAGGAAAATGATGGCATGAGCAGAGGGTAGGTATCACCTTCTGGGCGACATCAGATGAACAATAGCAACAGAAGAGTATGCCAAACACTGGCAAGGGGAAACTGGCATTAATACCCATAAGCCTGCCCCCAAGAATACACTGCCTCTACAAGGCATTAGTCCCCAAATATCCAGCATCTGGGAACATAGCATTCAGACAATCTAAGTTTATGGGGAATACCTGAATCCAACCATCACATTCCACCCCTGGACCCCATAAATTGATAACCATACATGATATAAAATATAATGCATTTGTACAACTTTAAAAGTATTCATAATTTTTTTATCAATCCCAATGATGTTCAAATATCTCCATAGTCCAAGATCTTTTAATTGAGCCATAATAACAAAATAAATTTAAAAAAACCCATAATGGTACAGGATAAACATTCACACTGCAAAATATGGCATTGGGCATAGCAAAGAAACATTCTACCAATACAAGATATAAAACAAGTCAGGAGTTGTAGTACAGGCCTTTAATCCCAGCATTTGGGAGGCAAAGGTAGGAAGATTGTCATAAGTTTGAAGCCACCCTGAGACTACATAGTGAATTCCAGGTCAGCCTGGAATAGAGTGAGACCCTATCTTGAAAAAAATTTTTGAAAAATTTTAAAACAACAAGGGCAAACATCATACTCTGTAGCTCCAAGTCCAACAATTCTAGCCAGTGACAAATCTCCAAATCCAATAATTCTAATCAACACCATGTCCCTGGAGTTCCAATTCCACCCCTCCAGTTAGGCTACTCATAGTCCTGAAAAACTTCATCCAGGGCTGTCAGCTTTCCTTAGCAGCCATGTCATGGCCCTAGTATCTCCACTGGGTCTCCATTGTAACCCATCCTCCTGGTTCCATTGGGTCTCCATGCAGGCAATCATTATCAGACCTGCTTCACATTGTCCATGGCCATTTCCAAAACACAAGACCATGTTGTAAATTCAATGACCACCCCCCTCTTTCCTCCATTTCTTATACTCCATAATACCAGCTAGGATGCAAATTTGTTGACCAAGGGGGGAATAAGTCAGACTTTGAAGAACTGGATACTCCATGAGCATGCAGGCCACTTCATAAGTACCTATATTCTTCCTGTTGCCCCCAATCTCAAAGGTTGTAATCTCTCTTACAATTGTAGCTGAATGGGTAAAAGTTTTAGCCCAAAGATTTCGTTTCTGTGCCATATCCCTCTGCTCACACAAGTCCACTTTTATGCAAAACAACCCTGCACGAGTTCTCAGGACATGGGCATAACAGTAAGCTTCTCACACAAAGTGCTTCTAGCTCAGTACAGGCAAAGCTTTTTCTCAACCTCTCAAGCCAAACCTCACAACCTATAGTTCTTACTGCATTCAGGTCTTTCAACTCTAACCAGAATAGTCCACCAAGCTGTACTTATAGCACTGCAAGGCATCTTTTAAGCCAATGTTTCAAATCCTTCCATATTCCTCTTGTAAATCAGCTCCAAAGGCCAAAGGCACACAGTCAAACATTACTGAAGGTCACAGATAACTCTAAGCATAATTGTAGCTGGTGACTTCAATACCCCACTCTCATCAAGTGACAGGTCATCCTGGCAGAAAATAAACAGAGAGACATTCTGATTAAATAGAACATATGGACCTAACATATATCCATAGAACATTCCATCCAAATGCTACAGAACACATGTTCTTTTCAGCAATACATGTGATTGTTAGGTCAAGATCTTGGCTTCCCAAAAGGGAGTCACCAAAGACAACAGGATGGGGACTGAAATCCAATATTGTCCCTTTACCTCTACATACACAACACAGCACATGCATGGCTGCATTCACACACATATGCAAATAAGTAAATAAATAAGATCACAACTCTCAAGAACTCTGGGATATGATCAAGGTACCAAACTTCAAACTTCACAGCATAGAAAAGTAGCTAAGATAAAAACTGAAGTCATAGATGATCTGTTCAAGAAAATTATAGCCAAAAAGTTCCCAAATCTTAAGAAAGATAGCTAAACCCAGTAGACATTTTTAGCCCCCAATAGCCATTGCCAGAATAAAACCCCTTGACATAATCAAGATGACCAAAATTAAAAGCAAAGAGAAATATTAAAATCTGTAAGGAAAAAAATAACAAGTAACCTAAAAAGGCAAATACATCAAATTAACATCCTATTTGCATCATCTACTCCCCCCCAAAAAATAATGTATGGAATAGTATATTTTAATTCCTGAAAGTAAATAAGTTGAATGAAAAGCCTGGCAACTCAGTTTTGATTCCCCAGTACACACATAAAGCTGGATGTACAAGGTGGCACATGCATCTGGAGTTCATTTGCAGTGACTAGAGGCCCCAACCACCCATCCTCTTCCTTTCGCTCTCTCTCTCTCTCTCTCTCTCTTGTTCTCTCTCTCTCTCATGTTCTCATCCATCAAGCCAGCAATGTAGAAAATATCTACATGGAAGGAAGAAAGCAATCCCGTACATGAGAATACTGAAATGAATGAATTCCACAAGAAGGATAGACAACAAAGAAAGACTAGGATGGAGTTCACAGTGACCAGCACAGTAAACCAAACAGACCTCCACTAACAATAGGGGGAAAGAAAAGAAAAAAGCAGTCCAACAAGAATACAGCCAACAAAAATATGGGCATTGGGCTGAAGAGATGGCTTAGTGATTAAGGTGCATGCCTGTGAAGCCTAAGAACACAGGTTCGATTCTCCAGGTCTCACGTAAACCAGATGACATGGTGACACATGCATCTGGAGTTGTTTTGCAGTGTCTAGAGGCCCTGAAGTACCCCATTCTTTCTCTCTCTCTCTCTCTCTCTCTCTCTCTCTCTCTCTCTCTCTCTCTCTCTCTCTCCCTCCCTCCCTCCATCCCTCCATCCCTCCCTCTCCCTCTCCCTCTCTCTGTCTCTAAAAGATAAATAAATAAAAATAAAATCTTTAGGGCTGGAGAGATGGCTTAGTAGTTAAGGCATTTGCCTACAAAGCCAAAGCATCCCAACTCAACTCTCCAGGACCCACGTAAGGCAGATCAGATGCACACAGGGGAGCATGAATCTGGAGTTCATTTGCAGGGGCTGGAGGCCCCCCAAAATAAAATCTTTTAAAAAAATATGGACATTCATGAACACCTCACTAATAACTTTAAGTATATATGGCCTCAATTCAATAATAAAGGCTCACAGACAAAATGAATAGGTTAGAAATTTGTATAAAAACACCATAATGAAGCCTAATTCTTTGTATGGTAATAACTTTTTAAATTTAATGACATATTTTCATCTGTTATCTCCAAAATATACAAAGAATTTACAAAGACACCCACAGAATGAGTCAGAGAAGGCAAATCAAATGCTTTCATAGCTATCCTAATATCTGATAAAGGAGCCTTCAAACCAAAATTAATCAGACTAGATAAAGAAGATTACTACAAGCCAGGTGTGGTGGGGCACACCTTTAATCCCAGCACGAGGGAGGCAGAGGTAGGAGGATCACCATGAGTTCGAGGCCACCCTGAGCATACAGAGTGAATTCCAGGTGAGCCTGGGCTAGAGTGAGACCTTGCCTTGAAAAACCAAAAAAAAAAAAAAAAAAAAAAAAAAAAAGATTACAACATATTAATAAAGGACATAGTTCATAGTTGTTAAGATAAAGCAGTAATAGGGCTGGAGAGATGGTTTAGCAGTTAAGTGCTTGCCTGTGAAGCCTAAGGACCCCAGTTCGAGGCTTGATTTCCCCAAGACCCACGTTAGCCAGATGCACAAGGGGGTGCACACATCTGGAGTTCCTTTGCAGTGGCTGGAATCCCTGGCGCATCCATTCTCTCTCTCTCTGTCTCTCTCTGTCTCTCTCTGTCTCTCTCTGTCTCTCTCTCTGTCTCTCTCTCTCTCTCTCTCTCTCTCTCTCTCTCTCTCTCTTACTCTCAAATGAATAAAAATAAACAAAATATTAAAGAAAAGATAAACCAGTAATAAATATATATGTTCCCAATGTGAGGGCTCCACTTTCAGAAAACAAACATTATTAGTTTAAAAAGATTCAATTAGATTTTCATACCGAAAGAGCAGTTGACTTTAATAAACCTCTTTCATCTCTATATATATCATACAAACTAAAATGTAATGAAGAAGCTTAGAGTTAAACTTTACCACAGAACAAACAGATATAAGAGATGCATAAGTAAAATGTTCCTTCCATCTAATAAGGAATGCACACTCTTTGGGACTTATGGAACCTTGACTAGGATAAACCACATTCTAGCCTATAAAATAAGGCATAAAAATTTAAAGTAGAGCTGGGCATGGTGACACATGCCTTTAATCCCAGCACTTGGAAGGCAGAGGTAGGAGGATCGCTGTGAGTATAAGGCCACCCTAAGACTACATAGTGAATTTCAGGTCAGCCTGGGCTCGAGTGAGACCCTACCTTGAAAATCCAAAATAAATAAATAAATAAATAAAGTATCCAAATAATGTCCTGGAGATATTGTTCATCAGTTAAGGCACTTGCCTGCAAAACCTAATGACCCAAGTTTGATTCCCCAGTACCCACATAAAACAAGATGCACAAAGTGGCACAAATATCTGGAGATCCTTTGAAGTGGCTAGAGGCACTGCATTCTCATTCAAACTCCAAGAGGGACTAGTCAGAAAGAAGAAAGAATTCAATGGTAGAGAGATGGGAGAGGGGCAAGTGCAGGAAGTGAGAGGAGAGTATGACCAAAATACATTATATACTTGTATCAAAATTGTCAATAAAGGGCTGGAAAGATGGCTTAGTGGTTAAGGCATTTGCTTGCAAAGCCAAAGGACCTTGGTTCAATTCCCCAGGATCCATGGAAGCCAGATTCATAAAGGGATACATGCATTTGGAGTTTGTTTACAGTGGCTGGATGCCCTGGCATGCCCATTCTCATTCACTCTCTCTCTCTCTCTCTTTTCTCCCTCCCTCTGACTGTGTCTCTCTCAAATAAAATAAAATAAAATATTTTTTTAAATGTTAATAAAATAGATTAAAAGTCAATAAGAAAAAATTAAAGATGAAAGGGCAGATGCTACAACAGTTCTCCAAAACAATGAAAGATTCTTAGGAAATATTTTACAATCTTATAATCCAGAAGTATTGGAAAATACATAAGAAATATATAAATTCCTAAACACATCTAACTGGGTAAAACTGAATCAAGACACTTAAACAACTTAAACAAATCCATGGCAAGCAATGAAACTGAAGCCATTACAGAGAGAATCCCAAGGGCCAGAGAGATAGCTCTTTATTGAATTTTGCCAATATCACACTTAGTTAACGCATCTGCACAATAGGTCTTCAGGGTGAGTGAAGTGATTACTATCATCTATTCTGTGGAATTTTCAAGATTTTAGATAGCCAAGAGTTTCCACTTAAATTTTAGAATATTTATCTTTCTCTACCAAAAAAAAAGAGACAAAAGAAAGAAAGATAAGTAGAAAGAAAGGAGGGCCAGAAGGATGGCTTAGTGGTTAAGGGACATGCCTAAGCCTGCAAAGCCAAAAGGACCCAGGTTCGATTCCCCAGGACCCACGTTAACCAGATACACAAGGGGGCACACATCTGAAGTTTCATCTGTAGTGGTTGGAGGCCCTGAAACGCCCATTTTCTCTCCCTCTCCCTCTTTTTCTGTCAAATAAATAAATATTTTTTTAAAAAAAGGAAGGAAGGAAGGAAGAAAATAAAGAAGCCACTAGAATTAGAAAGACATGCAATAAGCATATAGCCTATAGTCCTAACTTAGAATCAATTTTGTTCTTTCCTAGCTTCTTGAGATAGATACTTAGGTTATTTATTGGACCCTCTCAACTGTAAGAATTCAGTACTTCTTTCATTTTATCTCATAAACTTTGATATGTTTTAACATCATCTTCAGTTCTATGCATTATTTTTTATTTCACTTGAGATGTCCTCTTTGAAAAATGGACTGCTTAGAAAAGAATCATTTAACATACTTGTGTTTGTAGATTTTCTTTGCTATTGATGTCAGATTTCAAATCATTATAACTGAAGAACCATTGTGTTCTTCACAGAGTTCCTGTACTTGTAAATTTCTCAAGGTTTCTTTATGATTCAAGATGGCTTGTTATGATGAATGGGGTGTATGTACTTGGAAAGAATGGATATTTTGCAATTCTTCATTCTCATTCAGCTTTAGAAGTTTAATCATGCAGTGTTTTCGAATGTATTTCCTTGAGTTTGTGGTATTTAGAACTGAATCTGTAGTGTATATATTTTGTCAAATTTGAGTTTCTAGCTATTATTTCATCATGCATTCCTTCAGCCACATATTCTTTTATGCCTCATTCTGAGGCCATGAGGATTCACAAGTTAGGTTGCCCCTTAAGTCTCTAAAGCTTTGTCCTTTCTTTTTTCCTGTCTGTGTGTCATTCAGTAGAATGAATGTTACTGAAACCTTTTGAAATCCACTGATTTCATCATATATCATCTCCATTCTACCACAGAGCCCTTTCTCCAAAACTTTCATTTTATTGGATTTTTAACATTTTAAAATTTTTTTCTTTTTTATTTCTATTTATTTATCTGAGAGTGACAGACATAGAGAGAAAGAGGCCGATACCAAGAGAGAATGGGCACGCCAGGGCCTCCAGCCACTGCAAATGAACTCCAGACACCTGCGCCCCCCTGTGCATCTGGCTAACATGGGTCCTGGGGAATCGAGCCTCGAACTGGGATCCTTAGGCTTCACAAGTAAGTGCTTAACCACTAAGTCATCTCTTTAGCCCAGGATTTTTAACTTTTAAGATTTACATTTTTTGAATTATTATTTTTTTTATTTATTTGAAAGCAGAGAGCAATGAAGAGAAGAAAGACAGGCAGAGGGACCTCTAGCTGTGGCAAACATATTCCAAATGCACATGTCACTTTGTGCATCTGGCTTTATTTAACCCAGGAAATTAGGCTTTTCAAGCAAGCACCTTACTTGCTGAGCTATCTTTCTAGATCAAAAGAAAGCTTTTTATTGTCTTTCAGAGTATCACTCCATCCCAGGCTGACCTAGAACTCACTCTATAGTCCCAGGCTAGCCTTGAACTCATAGCTATCCTCCTACCTCTGCATCCCCAGTGCTGGGATTAAAGGTGTGCACTAGTACACCAGGCTCCATTTTCTTATGTTTGCAAAATTTAATTCTTTTCTGATATTTTGTAATGTTTCAAGGAATGCTATAACTGTTCACTGAATCCATCTTATGGTGGGTGCTTTAGAATCTTCCTCAGAACATTAAACTCTTTGGTTCAGGTGCTGAGGACATTAGTTGATTATCTCTTCTCATTTAAGCTGACAGACCCTGTTTCTGTGTATGATTAGTGATTTTTAAGATGCATATTAGGCATTTCAAATATGTGAGGAGGCTTTCATATTGAGTAGGTTGCCATTTTTTGTAGGGCTCCCTACTTAGGTTTATCATGTATGCTCTGGCTGTCTTCCCTAGCATGGTTGGCATAGTCCCTGAGGGCAGAGATGCCCATCCCATCATTTCTAACATTCTCAGTTCTGCTGGCAGTGACTATGTTGCTGCAGACAAGTGGGTCAGTGCATAGATTGTCCCGTTCACTGTGCTGACCGTGCTACAACGAGTAGATGAAGTCTGTTTGTGCCTTTGTTTCTGTGTATACTATTGACATAGTTGCAGGCTGTATCAGACTGTAGGCTGCAGGATTCTCCCACCTGTCAGTTCTAGGGAGCCCACTGCAGCATTATTCTTCAAATGTACCCCCAAACCCAGGCCCACCTTCTTCTTCCTTTTTACCTTTGAGTTATTTCATGTGTGATTAATTTTGTGTGATCTTTTGTAGTTGTGTTTAGAGAAAAGAAGCAAGGAAAAATTAATATATATCACTAGTACTTGAACCTTAATAAACTTTTCAAGGGATTGATAAATGTTTTTCCAAAATTCCAAACTATTAAAACTTTATAGCCAGGCATGGTGGCACACACCTCTAATCCCAGCACTTGGGAGGCAGAGGTAGGAGGATTACGGTGAGTTCGAGGCTACTCTGAGACTGTATAGTTGGTTCCAGGTCAACCTGGGCCAGAGTGAAACCCTACCTCAAAAAAAAATGTATGCATCCCCACAGAAATGTGTATTTTCCTTTTTCTCCCCCTAGGCTCCTTCATCATGATTCCTATGCCACCATCTTAACCAGAAGTCCCTGGCTTCATTTTTGAAAATTGAATTTTATTTTTAAATATTTATTTGAGAAAGAGAGAGAGAGAAAGAGGGAGAAAAGAAGAGAGAGAAAGAGAGGGGGAAAGAGAGAGTGAGAGTGGTTTTTTCAAGGAAGGGTCTCACTCTAGCCCAGGCTGACCTGGAATTCACTATGGAGTCTCAGAGTGGCCTCGAACTCAAGGCAATCCTCCTACCTCTGCCTCCTGAGTGCTGGGATAAAAGGCATGCACCACCATGCCAGGCTTCCCTCATCTTTCTTGAATGAGAAAAGAAAGCTTTCTTATACAACCTTATAATTTGTTCTCACTAGTTACTTTGTGTAACATGTGATTTTTGAAACACTTCTGCAAATATTTCTGGATTTCAGATGTGCAGAGTTCATCTTACCCATGGATAATGCTTTCTGATACTTTGCCATTTGTTTGGGTAGAAAGGCTGAGCACAAGTTGAAATTCCAATATTCATTCAGTCACTGACAAAGATGCTGGACTGTACTTTATTTTTTTATTATTATCAATTTTACAGTGTGAATATATTGAATATTGGTTATATTCTCATTTTCATTCCACTGAGGAAGGCCAGTAAGTTAAAAAGGAGATATAAAGAGAAGAGAAAGGAAGGGAGGAGGGTACTTAATATGTTGGTATTGTATATATGTAAGTAGAATGATTGAAATGGGGAGGTAATATGAAGAAGAATGGAATTTCAAAGGGGAAAGTGTGGGGTGGGGGAGGGAGGGTATTAACATAGGATATTTTTTACAATCATGGAAAATGTTAATAAAACTTGTGAAAAGATTTTAAAAAATAAAATTTAAAAAAAAAGAAATTATCAACTACAACAGAGAAGTAGGAGATATCCAGAGCATCTAGAGACCACAGTAGCAGACTCTACCAGCAGCTGCTCCACCAGCAGTGGCACCAGGTTTGCATAGCCACATCCACCAGACTCAACCTGAGCCACAGGAAATCCAGCCTCCTTGCAAACTCAAGAAATGTTAAAGGAGGATGGCAGGGACCAGTGGAGCAGTTCATGAGGAAAAGGATTGTGAGGACCAGTGGGATAATCAGCCACCCTCCACAGCCTCCCCTCCGCCTAAAGCCAGCACAAGCACCAGCAAGCACCAGAGACCTGGGGAAGGGAGCTCACCTACACAGCACCTAGCACAGGCGATCAGAGCAGTGATCCCCTGACCCAGTCAGCCTACCTGAGCCCACAGCACAACAAAGAGGGACACAAATAGGTGCCCAGCATAACTGAGAACAAAGCCATCTCAAAAGATAACTGGGCTTACACCAGCTTAGTACCTGCCAAAACAGCCTGGTATATAGGCTAGCAATGGAAGTGTGAATTGCAACTTCCATGTCAGGGTAAATTACATGTTAAATCTGATGGATGGTTGGATATGATATTCTTAAATAACCTATATTTGGGGCTTGTCATTTGTTGCTTCCTGATTTATAGTGCCTTTGTCTACTCTTCTCATTTTTTGGGGCAGGGTCTCACTCAGTCACAAGCTGAACTTGGAACCCACTACAGACCAGAAATCTCAGCCTCCCATTTGACAGGATTAAGGATGTAGGGCAACACACCTCGAAAAATCAAAAAGCAAAAACGAACCATAACTTTCACCTTAAGCTTTTACCCTGAAGATACATAATGTCAGATTGATTGACACATGTAATAATAATGCAGATAATTAGAAAACCAAACCATTAAATTAATCCTAGATACAAAAATCTATGCAAAATAGTACAGGGAATACAAAAAATCAAGACAATCCACCAAAAATTATAAATCCATCAGAAATGACCTCCAGTGAGACTGATTAAGAGGAAATGCCTGAGAAAGATTTCAAAAGAATGATTATAAATATGTTCAAGGAAATCAAAGGAGTCAAAGACACAGCAAAACAATTTAATGAAATAAGGATGTCAACATAAGACATAAATAAAGAAATAGAAATAATAAAGAAAAACAAGTCAGAAATACTAGCAATGAAAAACACAGTTAGTCAAATAAAAATCTCTGTAGAATATTTCACCAGTAGAATGGATGAAGGTGAGAACAGAATATCTAAACTATAACACCAGGTGGCATGTTTGGTACAGTCAAGCAAAGAGAAAGACAAACTAATATGAAGGTATGAAGTGGGATTACAAGATATTTGGGACACTATGAAAAGATTAAACATAAGAATTCAAGATATAGTAGAAGGAGAAGAATTTTATTCCAAAGGCTTAGTAGCCATTTTCAACAGTATCATAAAAGAAAATGTTCCCCAAATTGGTACCCAAGCCTTTAGAACACCAAACAGACAAACCCTGGAAAGAAAATCCCCTCACCATATTACAATTAAACTACCAAACAAACAAACCAAAGAAAATATTTTGAAAGCAGTTAGAGAGTAAAATCAAGTCACATATGAAAGCAGCCAATCAGGATAACAGCAGATTAATAAACACAAACTTAAAAAGCCAGAAGGGCTTGGAATAATGTATTCCAAATTCTGAAAGGTAACAATTGCAACCAAGTTACTTTATCCTACAAAGCTATCTATTCAAATAAACAGAGAAATAAGGAAATTCCACAACAAAAGCAGGCTAACAGAATATTTGAAGACAAAACCAGCTCTACAGAAAATACTTGAAAGGATCCTCCATGCTGAAGAAGAAAAAAAAAGCACACATATAAGGAACTTGGAAGAAATTAGCTATACTTAAATACTAGTTAATACAAGACAGCAAAGGTAAAACAAGCAAGACTACCAAACAAGAAAAATTGCAAAAATAAAATCACACCTTTCAATAATAGCTCTTAATATCAACAGCCTCAATGCCCCAACCAAAAGACACAGGTTTGCAGACTGGTTTAAACAGCAGGATCCTTCTATTTTTTTTGCCTCTAAGAAATTCACCTTTCTACAAAGGATGGACACTATCTTAGGGTGAAAGGTTGGAAAACAGTGTTTCAAGGAAATGGGCCTAGAAAACAAGCAGGGGCAGCTATTTTAATATCTGATAGGTTAGACTTCAAACCAACAATAGTTAGGAAAGATAAGGAAGGACACTTTAAATTGATTAAAGGAACACTCCAACAGGAGGACATTACAATCCTAAACATGAGTGCACCTAACATGGGGGCTCCCAATTTCATCAAATGCTATTAGAACTAAGGTCACAGATAACACCAAACAGAATTGTAGTGACTTCAGCACCCCACTCTCATCAATTGACAGATCATCCTGGCAAAAAATAAACAGAGATGCATCTGGATTAAATGGGGTCATAGAACAAAAGGAGCTAACAGATATCTACAGGACATTTCATCCAAATGCTGCAGAATATACATTTTCACAGCAGCACATGTAATATTCTCTAAAATAGACCATATATGAGGATATAAAGCAAATCTTAACAAATACAAGAAAATTGAAATAATTCTTTGTATTCTGATCACAATGGGATAAAACTATAAATCAATAGCAAGAAAAGCTATAGCGCATACACAAAATCATAGAAACTAAACAATACACTACTAAATGATGAGTGGATTGATAAGGAAACCATAAGGAATAAAAAAATCATAGAATTAAATGATAATAAGAATACAACATAGCAAAACCTTTGGGGTACAATGAAGGCAGTCCTAGGAGGGAAATTTATAGCTTTAAGTGCCTATATTAACAAAGTAGAAAGTTGCCTGCAAAAAAACGTAATGCTTCACCTTAAAGCCTTGGAAAAATAAGAACAAGGCAAACCAAAAATCAATGGACAGGAAGAAATAATAAAGATTAGGGCATAAATTAATGAAATGGCAACCAGTAAACAATCCAAAGAATCAATGAAACAAAGAGTTGGTTCTGTGAAAGGATAAACAAGATTGATAAGCCCTTAGCAAACCTGACCAAAAGAGAGAATAGAAACAAACTAACACTAGAGATGGAAAAGGCACCATCACAACAGACCAGAAAAATTCAAAAAATTAGGGACATACTATAAGAACATATACTCCACTAAGTTTGAAAATCTAAAATAAATAGTCTGTTATGGGAGAAACCAGCCACTCTCTAACTGGACTGAAGGCCTGTTCCATGGGAGGGTATACATCCTTGATACTGAAAACCTACAAGGGTAGTAATGAGCCCTATGGGCGTAATGTCCATTTGTATCTGGCTAAATGTATATAGTATGCTCACCAAAATGCCTGGTAAGCACTTCTCTTAATGTTCATACCCATATATAAATGCTATTCTCACTTTTAGTTAGAGAGCCCTCTCTTTTCAGATGGCAGTGATCTTGGGATGACTCAGAAGGTACCATGGTACTGGAAAAAAGTTACAGAGGAGTGCTCAGCACTGAAGTATATCTACTGTAGGCTTAGGGTCCATTGCAGACGAGAGGGCAGAAAGAATGTAAGAGCCAAAGGAAGGGTAGGACTCCTTACAACATGTTCCTCCAGACACAAAATGGCCTGGATATCCATGACCTCACAGTGTCTGACACTACCTACACAAGACCGTCATATTTTGAAGGAAAAGATCATGACACCAAAATAAAAGAGGGACTGATTGAGAGGGGGAAGGCGATTGATAGAGAGTGGAGTTTCAAAGGGGAAGTGGGGCAGGGAAGAAATTATCATGGGTTATTGTCTACAATTATGGAAGTTTTTAATTAAAAAATAAGTTAAATAAGTAAAATTATTTTTAAAATCCTAAAAGAAGAAGACAAAGAAGCAGAAGCCAGGCATGGTGGCACACATCCTTAATCTCAGCATTCGAGAGGCAGAAGTAGGAGGATCACTATGAACCTGAGGCCACTCTGAAACAACATGGTGAATTCCAGGTCAGCCTGGGACCCTACCTCAAACAACAACAACAACAAAGGTATTCCCTATAGATTGACGATGATGAATAGAATATGCATATATATGATTCATTTGTTTATTTTGTCTTGTTTTATCCAAAGCAGGATCTCAGTTTCTCATTTTAGCCCAAGCTTTCCAGGAACTCACTCTATAGCCCCAGGCTGGCCCTTCCTTCACGGTGATCTTCCTATCTCAGCCTCCTGAGTGCTAGGGATGTTCCACTCCACCAAGCTCTTTTAACAACTTTGCAATAAATTCATGTTATCTGTTGGCTGACGAGATGGCTCAGAAGTTGAAGGTATGTGCTTACAAGGTTCAATTTCCCAGTTCCCATGTAACCCAGATATACAATGACTCATGCTTCTAGAGTTCATTCGCAGTGGCAAAAGGCCCTGGCATGCCCATTCTCCTCTCTCAATTGCTCTTTTCTCCCTCCCCCCCCTCTCCCTCTCTCCCTCCCTCTCTCTTTTACCTGTCTCTTTCATAAATAAATAAAATTTTTGTTCAAAGTTTCTGCTGTTCACTCATGCCAATCGGGTAGGAAAATAAGTGCTTTCTCATGCTTGTTTCAAAAAGATCTTTTTATGTAGTCATTGCACAAATGAACATACTGCACCATCACAGGTTATTAGAGCCAATTTTTGTAATAGATACGAAAAAATGCAACACTGGTTAGTTTAGAACTGCTTTTGAACATCCCTTCTCTCAGCCTCTTCTCTGATAGCACCAGCCCAGCTGTCCCTATCTTTTCATGCTGGTCATTATTGGAGTCTTCAGCATACTAGAATGCAAATCACTTTTTATAGACTTATTTCCTCCACAGTGCCATAAATCCCTAGTAAGAAGATATCATTCCTCATATTCTCTGAGTTCTCCCACACAGCTTAATGCAGTCTTTAACATACTATTAGTCTTTAAATACCCAAGAAAGAAAGTCAGTGATTTGAGACAAGAAGTATGTCTGTGGTGAAGGATATAAAAGAGCCAAACAGCAGTTAAAGCAGAAAAATGGATTTTGTTCTGAACTAATTTCAAAAGAAGAAAGAGTAATCCTGGGCTCAACTTTAATATAGCATAGAAATTTAGGATATAGCCATTTTCACTGGGAGGGAATTCATTTGTTAAATATATGTAAGATAATATGGTTGATATTATGGATGAGAGTGATTTGTGCTAAAGTGAGCTAATACAATCCATGCAGGAGGCAGGTCAGGATAATCAGACTTTACCTGGAGATGGTGAATGAAGAATTTGACTAGATGTTGGGAAATAGTCCCCAAACAAACCTAGCAAGACTTTTTCTCTAAGCTGCCTGTTCCACACTAAACAAGGATGAACACTGTAGCTTATGGCCAGAGTTTAAATGAGAACTGGAGAACCTGATTCAAGTGTAGTCCAGCATCTTTTTTAGTGACTAAATGAACACTGGAATTTCACCTTCAACCTAGCCTTTCCATCCAGACAATGACAATGTATCAGGAAGCATTTTCTATGGGCAGAATGAACTCTGCACATCTTAAACCCCCAAAGATTTGCAGAGGTGTTTCAAAAATCACATGTTAAACAAAGCCCAGTAAATAATGAGAACAAATTATAAAGTTGGATAAGAAAGTTTTCTTTTCTCTCTGATGAAAGATGAGAGGAATCTCCTGAGGTCTTCTAATCAAAAGCAAACTTCTAGAGCTGAATAGTATTAACCTTTGATAATAATCAGGCAATGCCTCGCACTGGTAGAAAAGAAGGCTCTGCCCTCTTTCCTTTCCTATCTAGCTGGGGAAACTCAAGTTCAACATTCAGCAACTTTTCCATAGTTGTTAAACAGTCAGTGATAAATGCCAGAGTCTGCATACTTAGATCAGTTGTTGTTTTTTTTTTTCAGAGTAATACAATTTTTGTTTCTTTTGCTTGAGAAGCAATGTGCTTCCACCAAAATTATGAAGAATGTCTTCTCGAAGAATATAACTGTTACAGTGAACCAGCTTTGGCACCTGATAGAAATAACAAGGAAGGACACTACTGCAGAGTATTTGACTCTCCTCTACTCAGAATTGTTACTACAGAAAGGAAAGAGTCTTAGGGTAGAATTTCCTACTTTTCCCAATAAGCATTTCTTCTTGACTTCCAAAAGGATATGTACTTTTTCTTTTCAGTGGATCCATAATCCAAATGAAATAGTGCACAAGTGGATTTAGGGTCAACTTCAGAGACTAGTAAAGACATGATGGAGTACAATGCACTCCATCCTTCCCCACAGCACACAGACACACATATTCAGTACATTTCTGAAGTAGAGAGAGAATCTGACATTCATACTATACTATCATGATTCACCAAGTTAAGATCTGGTCCCAATTAAGTCAGGACTTGATAAGGAAAGACCTGTCATGGGTTGTGTATTAGTGATTATTTGACTTTAGGAATGGTGGTGGTTTGATTCAGGTGTCCCCCATAAACTTAGGTCCTGGTTTGCTGGTTGCCTCCATGGAGACCCCATGGGGCCATGAGGATGAACCGTTTATTGCAGTGGAAACCTATTGGAGATGCCGGGACCATGAGATGGCTGCCAAGGAGCTGCCGGCCCGATGAAGTTTCCCAGGACTGTGAGTAGCCTCGCTGGAGGGGTGGAATTGGAATGCCAGAGACTTGTTGCTGAATTATCCAACTTGAAGATTTGTCGCTGGCTAGAGTTGCTGGACTTAAAGCTACAGAGTTTGATGTTTGCCCTGGTTGTTTTAAATCTTGTATTGGTTGAATGTTTCTTTGCTATGCCCAATGCCATCTGTTGCAGTGTATTTATTCTATGCCATAATGGATTTTTTGAGGTTATCTTTTGGTATTATGGCTCAGTTCGAAGATCTTGGACTATGGGGATGGATGAACATCATTGGAATTGATAAAAACTATGGGGACTTTTAAAGTCAGACTGAATGCATTGTGTTTTACATTATGTATGGATATCAGTTTATGGGGGACAGGGGCGGAATGTGATGGTTTGATTCAGGAGTCCCCCATAAACTTAGGTGTTCTGAATGCTAGGTTCCCAGCTGATGGAGATTTGGGAATTAACGCCTCCTGGAGGGAGTGTATTGTTGGGGGCGGGCTCATGGGTGTTATAGCCAGTTTCCCCATGCCAGTGTTTGGCTCACCCTCCTGTTGCTGTGGTCCACCTTATGTTGGCCAGGGGGTGATGTCCACCCTCTGCTCATGCCATCATTTTCCCCTGCCATCGTGGAGCTTCTCCTCGAGCCTGTAAGCCAAAATAAATCTCATTTTCCAGAAACTGCTCTTGGTTGGGTGATTTCTACCAGCAATGCAAACCAGACTGCAACAGGAATGCTTCTTTATTATATTTTCATTTTCAAGTAGAGTCTCACACTTAGTTCACACTAAGGTTATATAACTACATATAACCTTATATAACCCAGGCTGGTCTTGAATTCATGGTAATCCTTTTGTCTTAGCCTTCTGAGTGCTGGGATTATGGGTAAGAGCCACCAAGACTGGTTTGGCATTTAAGAATGTTTCTATATGGGCTTGAGAGATGGCTTAGCGGTTAATGCATTTGCCTGCAAAGCCAAAAGGACCTCGATTCAATTCCCCAGGACCCACATAAGCCAGATGCACAAAGTGGAGCATGTGTCTAGAGTTAATTTGCAGTGGATGGAGGCCCTGCCATGCCCATTCTCTCTCTCTCCCTCTCTCTCTCTCTCTCTCTCTCTCTCTTTCTGTCTCTCTCTCTCCCTATTTCTCTCTCACTCTCTCAAATAAATTAAAAATTAAGATTCATATTTATAAAAAATAAATGTTTTGGGGCTGGAGAGATGGCTTAGCGGTTAAGCACTTGCCTGTGAAGCCTAAGGACCCCAGTTCGAGGCTCGGTTCCCCAGGTCCCACGTTAGCCAGATGCACAAGGGGGCGCACGCATCTGGAGTTCGTTTGCAGAGGCTGGAAGCCCTGGCGCGCCCATTCTCTCTCTCTCCCTCTATCTGTCTTTCTCTCTGTGTCTGTCGCTCTCAAAAAAAATAAATAAAAATTTAAAAAAATAAAAAAATAAATAAATAAATAAATAAATGTTTCTATATTTAATGGTAGGTTTGCATACAAGCCACAACCCTTCACTGTGTTGAAAAGTTCAGAACAGGCCGGACATGGTGACGCACGCCTTCAATCCCAGCACTCAGAAGACAGAGGTGGGAGGGTCACCATGAGTTCAAGGCCAATCTGAGACTACATAGGTAATTTCAGGTCAGCCTGGACTAGAGTGAGACACTACCTCCAAAGAAGGAAGGAAAAGGCAAGGAAGGAGGAAAGATACAGAATATACTGTATGATGTCAGATGTTTATTTGTACATAGTGTGTTGGGAAAAACCATAACTTTTTCTTCCAAGGACACCAGACACTGAAACAACTTCTTATTTTGCTAATATGCACTACTTGCTATTAAATAAAATAGGTTATTCTTTAGTTTGGGGGTTTGTAAAATTGACATCCTTTTTATAATATTTTTATTTATTTGCAAGCACAGAGAGACAATAAGAATAGTGTACCAGGGCCTCTTGCCACTGCAAACAAACTTCAGATGCATGCACCAACATATACATCTGTGTATTATGGGATCAAGCCCAAGTTGTCAGGATCTGCAAGCAAGCACTTTTAACCACTGAGCCATCTCTCCAGTCCCCAAATTGGTGTGCTTGTATGGTAGCTATATAGTTAAGAAAGCTTAAGAGTTTTGGTGTGTAAAATGTTTTACTGATAGAAGACCTTGTATTTAGTTGTAGTAGGAATAAGAGAAGGGACCTATCAGTACCTAATGTTTCCACAAGGGAACAGGTTCATGCCCAAAATGTTATAGAAAACTGTTTATAGAGGGACATAAAAGACTCATATTAAGTATGAATGGTAAGGAGGCTTACATTAAGGACTTCAAGAGGAAACAAAGTTTCCTGATAATCAATTGCCCCTATAAAATAATTTTATAAAAGAACAGAAAATATTCCTCTTGGGCTAGAGATGGCTTACAGGTTAAGAACTTGCCTGTGAAGCCTAAGAACCCTGGCTCGAGGCTCAGTTCCCCAGGACCTATGTAAGCCAGATGCACAAGGTGGCACATGCATCTGGAGATCATTTGTAGTGGTTGGAAGCCCTGATGTACCCATTTTCTCTCTCTCTCTCTCTCTCTCTCTCTCTCTCTCTCGCTCTCTCTCTCTCTCTCTCTGCCTCTTTCCTTCTCTCTGCATCTTTCCCTCTCTGTCTGTTGCTCTCAAATAAATAAATAAAAATAAAAACAGAATCTCTATTTTAAAAAAAGAACTTAAAAAAAAGAAAATGTTCCTCTTGTCTTCTCACTGGGTGATGACTATTTGCAGATAACAAGGTGCTGATAATGTAAGACAGAGATACTGAAAGGGAAAGGGAGTCCATAGGAGAAAGGAACAACTATGTGATGTGATTCATGCCTGGCCTTGGAAGAGCAAGAGTCGCATGGTTAGGAGGTCAGGAGAATCAAGAAACTTGTGAGGTAGAGTCCCCCCACAGGGTTGTAGATTATCTCTGAAACCATTTGTACTTAGATCATTTTCCTACGCATCTTTTGACAAGGACAAGCTACATTCTGCCACAAAAAATGCTTATTTTAACCTGAGCAAAACCTGATCTGAGTAAAAGGTCTGTTCACCAGCATACTCAAGAAAAAGAACTCACATGTTGCAAAAGTAAAAGTGAAGTTGTTTTATATAATAAGTATTTTATGATGATTAATCCATCTATCCAACATTTCCTGGGAATCTTCTTAAAGTGTTCTATCCACCTGAGAACTACATAAATATATGATTCATAGTCTCTGTCCTCAAGGAGAAAGCACTGGTAATTGAGAAGAATGTAGAGTTAAAGACAAACTACTAGAATTCCAGTTACAAATATAACACTGACTAGATGAGGTTATCTTATCTCTAAAGATGATCAGAGTTGCCTATCTATCACAGGAAAATAAATAAATGTTTAAAAAATGGAAAAAATATATAGACTCTGTAAGTGCTAATCAAATATATTGACATGTGGGATTATAAAATCAGCTCAATATCATGCAAAGTTGAGTATGGTAATTATAAACACAAACATTTATGCTGTGGAAGTTAAAAAGAAAGGAAGAGATTTAATCAGACGCAAAAATACTTAAGAAGTCAACCAGTGACCACATGGCACTTATCTATTCTTTGGGTGATGATCTTGGCATTAAAGAAATGGGCTAAATCCCAACTGCTTCTACACCAAGCTGGCATGTCGTCTTTATGGCTACCTTCACGTACTTTGAGTCCCAGTGTGTTCTATCTTCCATCCTTTCCTCCCTTCCGTGTATTGAGAAGGTAACATGGTCTTAAATTTCTTTTAATATTTTACTACATAACTGCCTCTTTCAAGAAGGGATGATGATTTTGGGTTTCTCCAACAGGTGTAATACATTGTCCAAGTTAAGTAACGCAGTAACTAGGAAATAACTCTCACTCTGTACTTCACAGGTATTTGCAGACTAGATATTATGGGAGAGTTGTTGTGCCAGTTCTGACTGTCTCTCAACCACTTGGTATTTTTCAATGTTCAGATTCTTATTCAAATGTGGCTCAGCTAATGGACCTGAGTTATCTTCATTCGAACATCAGTTGTAGTATTCACATTGTAATTAGATCACTAGCCAATAAATTCTTCTTAGAAATGGGCCAGAGCTGGAGAGATGGCTCAGAAGTTAAGGCGCTGGCAAGCAAAGCCTAACACACTGGAGTTCAATTCCCCAGATGCACAAGGTAGCGCATGTATCTGGAGTTTGTTTGCAAGGGCTAGAGGCCCTGGCATGCCCATTCTCTCTTTCAGTCTATCGGCCTCTTGCTCTCTCTCACACTCTCTTTCAAATAAATAAATAATTTCATTTTTATAAAATGGGCCTGAGCAAGTGTTTTGATCACATAAGTCATTAGCAGTGAGTTGCTGAATAAATGAATGAATGCAAAATGAGTGAAACACGTCACCTGCCTTACCTGGTTTTCCTAAACTACCTGAAAAATGCTGGTAGTTGTGATTCTGATGACTTCTGTTATACACATCACACATTTGATAACAAGCACGATGGAAATTTGAGTGTTTGGTCATTCTTTATTTCAAATTTCAGGGCCTCAGGCAATGAAGAGCAACCAGACCATCCTGAAGGAGCTTATGCGCGTTGGCTTTTCTCTTTACCCACAAGTGCAGACATTCCTCTTCTTCGACTTCTGGTGCCTCTACCTTCTCACTCTGGCAGGCAATCTGACCATCATGGGTTTAACTTGGGTGGACAGATCTCTCCACATCCCGATGTGTCTCTTCCTCAGTGCACTCTCCTTCTTTGAGACCTGCTATACGCTGACCATCATCCCCAAGGTGCTCAAGGATCTACAGGCTGAGAACAGGAGTATTTCAGTCACAGGCTGTGGCTTGAAGATGTACTTCTTGCTGGGACTTGGGGGCACGAACCGCATCATTCTCACTTTGATGGGGTATGACCGCTTCCTGGCCATCCACAACCCCCTCAGATACCCTCTTCTCATGACCAACGCTGCCTGCGGACGACCTGTGGCCTCTGCTTGGGCAGGAGGATTTTCTATCTCCCTGGTAGAGACAGCGCTGATCTTCAGGGTGTCTTTTCGCTTACCCAACCTCGTCAGACATTTCTTCTGCCATATGCAGGCAGTAGTGAGGCTGTCCTGCATGGACAGTGACCTCACAGAATTCATTGTAACAGCGATGTCAGTGTCAGTCTGCTGGGTACTTTCCTGCTTAGCATCTTGACGTATGTGTTCATCCTTTCCTCTATTCTCAGGATGTCTTCCTCTGAGGGTAAGCGGAAAGCATTTTCCACCTGTGCCTCCCTCCTCACTGTGGTCATCATTCACTTTGGCTCTGCATCTATTGTCTATCAGAAGCCAGGAGCCTCACAGAGAGTTGACGCTCTCATAGCAGTCCCTTACACCATCATTATTACCACTTTTCTGTTGGGCCTTGCAAGGCCCGGACGCAAGGCCTAGTGGAACTTCCTGGCGACCTGTCTCTGGCCAGCTAGGACTCAGCAGGGTGCCAAATTGCCACTGGCCTTCTACTTCTGCAAAAAAGTTAGAGTTCCTGTGCACGCTTAGAACCAATCATTTAAAAAGTTGCTGTATGCTATTGGCCCTTATACCTCATCCTTTCCTGAGATCCCCGCCTTCGTTCTCAACGCTATATAAATACCTGCCTGTTACAATAAAGTGAGATCCTGCTTTGACAAGTCTCCCGACTCAGTGTGGTTTTTCTCTGGTGCCTAGAAGAGGGACTGGGTCATCGACACTCACCATCCCGCTCAGCCCCGGGAAGAGACCAGCTGGACCGGCTCTCCCACAGCCCTACCTGCTGGTGAACCCAGAAGACTGGTGCCCAACGTGTGAAGCATCTCTCCAATGGAAGAACGCTGATGGGCCAATCAGTTTGTGGGTGAGTGTACCCTCATAAATTATGGGGCAGTCCTCGTCCAACCCAAATCCCTCATGCTCACCTGAGCCTTTGTATCCATCCCTAGACCCCTTTGGAAGCACTCCTTGGCCCTCGAAGGGTCCTCCACCCCCAGGTCTCCCTACAAATCCTTTTCAGACAAATCCTTTTCAGACCCCTTGACACCTCCGTCCTACTATGAGGATGGCACCCCTGGGGGAGAAACAACCAACCTCTTCCTTGTCAACATTAACCCTGGCAGTAATCACCCCACCGCTTCATACCCCTGGGAGGCTCATGATCTAAAGCACACTAAAAAGGCTGTGTCGGAGGATGGACCTAATTCCCCCTGGGTGGAGACCATCCTCCAGGGTTTGGCTCATCATCAGTGTACCACCCAAGATAGGAAAAACATTGCTAAAGCTGTTCTTTCTGGCCCCTGCACATAAAGTGGTGTGCCTTCTTTCAGGATGAGTGCCATACTCAGGCTGAGTGGAATCAGGGCACTCAGCCCCCAGTCCCAATCACCTTCGGCATGCTCTAGGGCACTGCTGATGCATTTTCCACGGGCCTCCAGCAAGCTGCCATCGCTGATCCATACTGGGATCAGGTGCAGGCTTTGGGAATGGCCACATGGAGGAAACTGGAGGAAGGCCCAGCTGAGCCCCCCATCACAGGAATCACACAAAAATCTAGTGAAGACTTGGCTACCGTCATAGAGAGGGTTGAAAAAAGTCTACAAAGAAAGTTTCTCCCTGGCCCCCTGTAAAACCAGTTCATTAAAATGCTGGTCTGGGAATGCATGATGGGTGACCATAAGTTGGCCTGCACTGGGCTAAAAGATCACTGTATGAGTAAATGGATTATAGCCACCAAAGACGTGGGATCCAGCTCCCATCAGGCAAGGACCATGGCGTCAGCCTTACAGAGAGATGGCCACCCTGGTCTGTGCCCTCCAACAGACCTCAGGGGGAAAGGGGAGATCTTGTTTTGGGTGCGGCAAAGAGGGTCACTTTAAAAGGGAGTTTCTCAATCTGGCAAAAAAAAAAATACCCCAACAGTCCCTGTGGCCCCTAATGTGCCTCGTACCCCTTGCCCCAGATGTAAGAAGGGGTTCCATTGGGCCAAGGATTGCAAATCCAAGTTCAGCCTTCAGGGTGAGCCTTTAAACTCCCCCAGGGGCTATCCCCAGCCCCGTTACACACTGGACCATGCCCCTGATTATGGGAGTAAGGCCAAAAATGACACTGGAGCTGATCGCACTGTCTCTCTCGAGGAAACAATTTGGCTGATAAAATGGCTTCTATGCCTCAGTGTAATACTAATTACAAAGGAGAAAGTCCCTCCTTCATGGCAGTTAGTCCCTGGTCTGCCTTTACTTGGTGTGGATGGACAGTCAATGTCCTGGGAAACAGCCAACTGGCAGCCCTGGACTGATCCTGATGGGAACCGTGGGAAGGTGCACCCTCTGGTGGTGTCCAGCCTAATGGCCAACCTCCTAGGTCAGGATATACTTGGAGAAGCTGAGGATTATATCACCACTGAAACTATAGGACGCAATCTTCGAGGGCTCTGCCCTAATCATCTTTGGGAAATTGATGTCACACACTATTCTCCATTTGGAAAGCTTAAATATATTTTTATTTCAGTCGATACCTTTCCCGTGCCTGCTGGGCATCAGCACATGCCGGCGAAAATTCTAAACATGCTATTAGCCATATGCTTCAATGCTTTGCCACCCTGACCAAGTTAAGACAGATAATGGCCCCTGCTTTGTAAGCAAGGCTTTTGTAAATTTTCTCCAGACCTGGAGAATCTCAAGCTCCACAGTCATCACATATAACACCCAGGGTCAAGCAATCGTTGAAAGATATAATCACTCTCAAGTCTCAATTACAAAAATAAAAGAGGGAATCCTTACTCCCACACAACCAACTAAAAAAGGCATTATTTACCCTAAATATTTTAAATTTTTTAAAGAAGATAAACAATTATCCCCTTTTCAAAAACATTGATCCTCATCCATTACCTACAGTTCTATCTGGGTAAGATGGAGGGACCCATTTACTGGGGCCTGGAGAGGAACAGACCTGCTCCTCACAGCAGAGAGAGGGTTTGGATATGTCTTCCCTCAAGATGAAAAAAGACCCATTTGAGTACCAGTGAGAGACCTAAAATATTGGTCCCAACAAGGGGACACTGACAATCACTTCTCCAGGGAGTGTCCCACCCCTGAGGACTGTTCCTAACATGGTCTTCACCCTGCTAAACCAAACAACTCCCTCCCTTGCGGAGGATTTCTGGCTTTGCCTACAATCAGGGCCTCTCTGGCTGCTTGCAGTAATCACCAATGATACAACTACAGTTGCCCATATGACCCTAAAATTTGCTCAGTCACCTTCTCCATAGACATCCAGCTTTTCCCAATGTCTCCTTCTGGAACTTGCATTTGGGCCCCACCTTCCCCTAATAATTCCAGTATAGATGCAGGATATATTCATCCTTCCTTCTGTACTTTTAACACAACTGAGCCCAGTGCTCAATGCTGCCTGCCTTCTGGAATGGTTTATGTTTGTGGAGGCAGGATGGCCTATGACTTTCTGCCCACCAATTGGATGGGCCTTTGTGCCCCAGCCACCTTGATTCCAGATGTGGATATCATTCCTGGAGATGAAGCCCTCCATATACCTTCTTTTTTTTTTTAATTCTCTTTTTTTTTTAATTATTTATTTATTTATTTGAGAGCGACAGACACAGAGAGAAAGACAGATAGAGGGAGAGAAAGAATGGGTGCACCAGGGCCTCCAGCCTCTGCAAATGAACTCCAGATGCATGCACCCCCTTGTGCATCTGGCTAACGTGGGACCTGGGGAATCGAGTCTCGAACTGGGGTCCTTAGGCTTCACAGGCAAGCACTTAACCACTAAGCCCTCTCTCCAGCCCAACCTTCTTTTGATTATATCAGAGGGAGACCTAAGAGAGCTGTACAAATGATACCTTTACTTGTTGGGTTGGTAATAACTGCAGGCCTGGCCACTGGGACAGCCAGGATGTGTGCAGCAGTCCACTTCCACAGAAAGCTCTCTCTGCAGTTGATCAGGACATAAAAGCCATGTCCAACACCATCCTTGATCTCCAACAACAGCTAGATTCCCTGGGTGTGGTAGTCCTACAAGACAGGAGGGGACTAGACCTATTAACAGCTGAAAAGGGAGGCATATGCTTGTCTTTACAGGACAAACTGTGAAGACCTGTCTCTGGCTGGTTATGACTCAGTGGGGCACCAAATTGCCTCTGGCCTGCTACTTCTGCAAAAAAGTTAGAGTTCTCGCTCGCACTTAGAACGAATCATTTCAAAAGCTGTGGTATACTATTGGCCCTTACACCTCATTCTTTCCTGAGATCCCTGCCTTCATTCTCAATGCTATATAAACACCTGCCTGTTACAATAAAGTGAGATCCTGCTTTGACGAGTCTCCCGACTCAGTGTGGTTTTTCTCCGCTGCCTAGAAGAGGGATTGGGTCACCAACACTCACCATCCCGCTCAGTCCCCGGGAAGAGACCGGCTGGACCGGCTCTCCCACAGCCCTACCTGCCGGTGAGCCCAGTACTTTTCTCAGCCCTATCATATTCGGTCTCAGGAATAAAGACATAAAGAATGCTTTTAGAAAGATCATGAGAAAAATAACAGCCTTGAAAAAATAATTTGGGTTATTGTTGTCAGTTTATTGTATGGTTTATTGTCCCCAGAAATCTGTGGAGCATTTACTCTGACCTCTTGAGAAAGAAGACTTTACCACTTGCCCTGTTGAGAGGTTGGGATATGGAAGACAGAGATTAGGGCTTCCAGCTAAGCCATCATAGAGGTTTATATGACTTGTTAAGGAAGTTATCCAGTCCTAGTTTCCACTGTGCCCCTGATGATTCTTCCCATCAACTACTGCATATCCAGCACCATCCCCAGCTAGGAAAATAAAGAGGAGAAGAAAAGCAAAGGAAAAAGAGCAATGTAATCACTACAGTGAGAGATGTTGTTTTCAATATCTACAGATGCAAATATTGAATCTTCTGGGGCAGAGTGTAATGCACTGGGTTGACTTTTCAGGGAGAAAAACATTCTGATAGGAGAGATATCGTGTAGAAGCCACCAACTGATTACTTGTGCAAATATGAACATATACTATACTGATCACTAAATGTTTTAATAATAGCTGGTTCATGGCCATTGCCTTTCAATGACTTCCAAGTGCTGACTTCTGAGTATGCCAGAAATCTTTCAACATATTTTATATGAACTGGCAAGGCAATAATGCCGGCAAGGTCTAGGATTTGGCGGATCCTTGGATGTGAGAAATGTTTTTCAGTATTTTCTAAATTGAGGATATTCAAAAGCAAGTATTGAAGCCAGGAGGCAAAGGTGGGAGAAACACTGTGAGTCACATTGAGATATTTGACCAAAAATTTTTTTGAAATAACTTTAGCCAAGTAAATAATTCATAAAAGATGAAACCAGTAGGTGAACATACCACCAAATTTTATTTCTACCAAGAACTTTATATCACAGAAGAATTATGAGAGATATTATTGAAAATTCAGACAAAGCCTGGAAATTTTTTCCTCAGTTTTTCTACTAGCCAACTCTGTGACTTTCATAAAAGATATAAATTTGACATGAAAATACTGGAGTAATTTTAATTCAATTACATATAACATTTTATGAATATAATAATGAATAAAATTGTTGCACATGCTGTCCAAGAAGGTGACCCCTTGCTATGACTCCCTCACCTTACATGAGCTAATGTACAGGGCACATGTGCAACCAAATTCTCTGCTGTCTTCAACAAGTAGTCATTATCTGATTTAACTTCTGAAAGAAAGTCATCCAACCTAAGAAAGACATGTGTCTTGGGAATAAATACTATTTAAGACAGATGTGGTTGTGCATGCCTTTAATTCCAGCACTTGGGAGGCAGAAGTAGAAGGATCACCATGAGTTCGAGGATACCCTGAGAATAGAGTGAATTCCATGTCATCCTGGGCTAGAGTGAGACCCTGTGAATATAATATCTTCCCACTCCTACTTTGACCGAACCTGAACAAGGAAATCAACACATATTCCACAAGGGATACAAACTGTTCAAGTCCTGGCAAACAGACAAAAACCTCGAGATGGGCAAACCCCAGTGCAAAACAAAGAACAGAAGACACCAAGCCAAAATATCTCCACTTAGGTCACCTAGCCCAAAATTGAAGCCTCCATTACAAACCTAGAAGAAGCTACAGCCACGGAACCCCAGAATAAAGCTATGACAAACATATTCAACAAACTTAATGAGGACCTAAGCAAAAGGATGGGAAAAATGGTTAAGAACAAAAGCAAACAGCTCACAAGAGAATTTAAAGCATGGCTGAATGAAGAAAATCCACAAAGAAGAATTCAAGAATGATCCCAAAACATGGTGGAAGGGGACTGGAGAGCTGGCTTAGCAGTTGAGGCACTTAGCTACAAAGCCAAAGGACCCAGGTTCAATTCCCCAAGACCCACATTAACCAGATACACAAGGTGGCATATGCATCTAGATAGAGTTCATTGGAAATGGCTGGAGGCCCTGCCAAGTGCTCGCTCTCTCTCTCTCTCTCTCTCTCTCTCTCTCTCTCTGTTTCATTTTCTCTCCCCCTCTTTCTCTCTATCATAAATAAATAATAAATAAATAATATTAAAATTAGGGTGGAGGACTGAAGAGATAGCTTAGCGGTCAAGGCACTTGCCTGCAAAGCCTAAGGACTCAGGTTCGATTCTCCAAAACCCATGTAAAGCCAGTGTAAAGCCATGTGAAGACAGCTACATGGCGGTACATGTGTTTGGAGTTTGTTTGCAGTCATTAGAGACCCTGGTATGCCCATTCTCTCCTTCTCATAAGAATAGGAGCCAGGCATGGTGGTGCAGGCCTTTAATCCCAGCACTTGGGAGGCAGAGGTAGGAGGATCACTGTGAGTTCAAGGCCACCCTGAGACAACATAGTGCATTCCAGGGCAACATGAGCTAGTGAGATCCTACCTTGGAAAACATATATATATATATATATATACAGGAAAAAAACAAGAAACAAATTAGCAAAAGTAGTTCGATACATGTCCCAAAACAAATGAAGAGATGGCTGGAGAAATTGCTCAGTGGTTAAGGGGCTTGCCTACAAAGTCAAATGACCCAGGTTTGATTCTCTAATACCCACGTGAAGCCAAATGCACAGTGGTGCATACATCTGGGATTTGTTTGTAGCAGCTAAAGGTCATGGCACACACATACTCTCTGTCTGTCTTTCTTCTATCTCTTACTGCTTGAAAATAAATAAATAAAAACTTAAAAAATGAAGAGAATAAAAAATAATATGTAGACATTTAAAGGAAATGGAGGAGAATAAACAAAAAGAATGATCTCAATGGGAAGTGGAATAAACTTAATTAAGATATAATCAAATGTAGGAATAAACTCCAACAAATAACAAACAAGTCTAATCAATAAGTGAAATTACAGTTCCACAGAGATGAAGATGCTAAAAACAATAGACAATAAAATAACTTTTAAAATTTTTTGTTACTTTTCTTTATTCATTTGAGAGCAACAGACAGAGAGAGAAAGAGGCAGATAGAGAGAGAGAGAGAATGGGTGCACCAGGGCCTCCAGCCACTGCAAACGACCTCCAGACGTGTGCTCCCCCTTGTGCATCTGGCTAACGTGGGTCCTGGGGAATCGAGCCTCGAAATGGGGTCCTTAGGCTTCACAGGCAAATGCTTAACCACTAAGCCATCTCTCCAGCCCTAAAATAACTTTTAAAACGTCTCCCAAACCTCACCAACAGAGTAGAACATATGGAGGATAAACTATCAGAACTTAAAGAAAAGACAGAGGAAATAGTCTGGCAGTCCAAAAACAATGATCAATTTTTAAAAAATGAATAGAAGATGAGAGAAATGTGGGACACCTTAACGAGATGAAATATTCAGATTATTGGCATACAAGAATGGGAAGAAATACAGGCCAAAGGCATAGAGAACATTTTCAACAAAGTCATCAAAGAAAATTTCCCTAACTTCAAAAAAGAGAGCCCCTTGGGCTGGAGGAATGGCTTAGTGGTTAAGGCATTTGCCTGCGAAGTGAAAGGACCCAGGTTCAATTCCCCAGGATCCATGTTAGCCAGATGTACAAGGAGGCACATGGAGTTCATTTACAGTGGCTGGAGGCCCTGGCATGCCCATTCTCTCTCTCTCTCTCTCTCTCTGTCTCTCTCTCTTTCTCTGTCAAATAAATAAATAAAAATATAATATTTTTTTTTAAAAAGAGAGCCCCATTGTTTTGGGAAACCTTGTAGGTTTCTCTGATCAAAAGCTCATTGTGGATGGTAGGCCCAAGCTGGAAGTGGGGGTTACAGGTCAGTGTCCACTAAGAAATTGAGGAAAAAAGATAACTAATATACAAGAGTTAGAGAGGAGAGAGATAGAGGGGAGAGGGGGAGAGGGAGGGAGGGAAGATGTAGGAGATTTAGGTCAGTCTTGATCCTACCCTCTCCAGTGTCTTGTGGTTCAGGTGTTTCCTGTAAGGGTCTAGTGAAGGTTCAGCCATTTGGTCTGTCTTTTAGGAAGTAGAATTTTATGGTGCCATTGCCGTTTGGGTCCGGATTACTGTTTTCCACCCTTTGATTCCCTCCCCACCCTCCCATCCATCTTATTGTCTAGTCCATGAGGTGCTTGCTGGGTATGTAAGGCATCTTGGGCAGATTCAGTTTAGGTGTTGCAGATGAGTGAGGCTATGTGTCGATTTTTTTTCTGTGATTGGGTAAGTTCGCTGAGAATGATCTGTTCCAGGTTCAACCATTTTTCCTCAAATTTCTTTATGTCGTTTTTTTCTTACTGCTGTATAGAATTCCATTGTGTAGACAGACTTCTGTCAGAGTACTTGATGACCCACCAAAGGTCAGTGATAAGACCCTATTGCTGAAGACTCCATACACAGCTGACGCGTAAAATGGAATGACATGGCTGGAAGCCAGGAGACAGTCAGTCCCCAGACAGTTAGCGTGTCCAGTGCCAGAAGGCGCTACATAGGCAACTGGGGGAAATGACCAAGATCTGTCCAAGCAACACATTGTTTAACCTAATTAGCAACAAATAACCAGATGTGATGCCCACACAAGTGCAATAGTGGTACACAGCCATGGTGAGGAATCAATTGCTCTTGATTTGGCTAACTGATCCACTCAGTGGTACTAGACCCTTAGCTGGAGCTGGGAAACAAGTCAGAACCATACCCAAACACAAGCCCACTCTACAATATCAAGCTACCATCAATCACGGGGTATAAGAGGGCCTACACCTATCAAACTGTCTATCAAAAAAGTAAGTGTTATCTCAATTTTCCTGGTGCTAACTTACTCTCCGTTGGAGAATCTGCTTCTCTTTTCCAGATAGATGCAGATCCTAAGAAGAGAGCTGCCCCAACATACCTCAAAAGGGGCCCAACTGAAACTAAGGACAACTGGCGAAATAAGCAAGGGTGATGTTTTCCTGTGAACCAGATACCAGCACAAAGGGGAAGGAGATCAACGCAGAGAAAAATCAACTCCTACCAAATCAGAGAGCCAAAGCCTCAGAGGCCCCCAACACCTCAGCACTGAAGCAGACCAAAAATGAACCCAACATGGCTCAGGGAAATCTTGCGGAAGAGGGGGCGGAAAGAATGTCAGAGTTACATGTTGGGTCATGATTTGCAGAGACATTTATCATACCAATAACTGTGGGCTAACTCCACAATGCACGACCCATTTTCATTAACAAGGAGGGTCTAATGGGAGGGGGTAGATCACAGATGAGCCTAAATAATGGTACCAAACTGCCTGTATTCACTGAAATGAAAACTAATAAATTAAATTTAAAAAAAAAAGAGAGCCCCATCAAAGTACCAGAGTATCTCATAACACCAAACAGATAGAACCAAAGAAGAAATTCCCATTACATTGGCATCACATTATAGTTAAAAACTCTCAACACTGAAAACAAAGAAAGGGTTCTAAAAGCTGCAAGAGGAAAAAAAAAATGCTTATTACACAAAAAGGTAAATCAATCAGAATTACCTCTGATTTTTGTCAATGGAAACTCTAAAAGCCAGAAGGGATTGGAATGGAACATTTCAAATCCCAAAAGACATGGCTGTCAATGCAAAATACTATATCCAACAAAATTACCCAACATGGCTCAAGGAAATTTGCAGAAGAGGGGGCAGAAAGAATGTCAGAGCCACACATTGGTTCATGATACACAGAGACATTTCCTCCTACCCATAACTGAGGGCTAACTCCACAATGCATGACCCATATACCTCAACAAGAAGGGGCCAGGGGGAGGGGAATGACAGGGAGGAGGCTAACGATGGCACCAACTTGACTGTATTCACTGAGCACAAAACTAATTTTAAAAAAGTGAAAAAAAATCCATCATAATTAAAGACAAAAGAAAAACTTTCCATGATAAAAGCCAGCTTAGGGTAAAAAGATGGAAAATGATATCTCAATCTGATGGAAATAAGAAACAAGCAAGGATGACAATATTGATATTAGACAAAAAAAAAGACTTCAAACAAAAAGTAATCAAGAGGTAAACAGGCTAGTTCATATTCATCAAATGAATAATACAATAAGAAGATATTACAATCATAAACCAATATGGACCATACAAAGGAACTCAAAATTTTATAAAAGCAAAATCTGTTAGACAAAAATGCAGAAATAAATCCCAAAACAATTATAGTAGGACATTCAATACTACACTATCATCATTAGACAGACCATCTAAGCAGAAAATTAACTGTGAAATAAGGTAGTTAAATAATACTATAGATCAATTGGACTTAACAGAATGTTCCACTCTAGTTCCACAGAACACTCATTTTTTTTTTCCAGTAGCTCATGGAAACTTCTCTAAAATATATATTTGTAGATAAAGCAAGTCTCAACAAATTCAGTAAAATTAATATAACTCTATTCACTATATAAACCCACAATGCAATAAAGCTAGATTAACAAAGGAAACAACAAAATCAACCAATACCTACCTGGAGACTGAAATATTCACTACTGCCCCCCCAAAAGATTCAGGAGTTTTGTTAAAGCTTCTTGGATTTCTAGCTACCTGGCTAGAGGAGGTGTAAGATCTGGAATTCCAATCTAAGATATGTCAGGTCAGCCTGGGCTAGAGTAAGACCCTACCTCGTAAAACAAAAAAAAAAAAAAAATGAAAACCAAACAAAGATATGCAAAGTGCTGGCTATGTTCTGCTGCCCAGGCCCAGAGATACAGAAAAGAGCTTTGACAAAATTCAACATTCCTTCCACTCTCACCACTACTTTTCAACATAGTACTCGAAGTCTTAGCTCAGGAAATAATACAAGAGAAAGAAATAAAAGGGATACAAATTGGAAAGGAAAAAGTCAAACAAGCCTTGTTCACAGATGACATGATTCTGTACTTAAGAGAACCAAAAAACTCCAAAAGGTGATAAACACTTTCAGCAAACTGACACGATATAAAATCAACACACAAAAATTACTAGCCTTTATTGCTAAAGACTCCACATATTTGGGCTGCAAGGTCACTGAGAAATCCTGCTGGAGCTGAGTTAAAACCTCCTCTCTGTAGACTAGCTGACAGAAAGCTATAAAAAATATACATTGCATGAAGTTCCATGGGAGAGAGAGTAATCACCAGTGGAGGTAAATAACAGTGAACACTGCAAGCCTTAAATTCAGTCAGCCAGGCCGAATGAGCCAAATGAGCAACAGGTGCAATAGTGGCATGTCTGTTATGGGTGAAACCAACCATTCTTTAATTGGACCAGAGGCCTGCTCTACAGGAGGGAATACATGCCTGATACTGAAAAACTTATGACAAGGGGAGTCATGAGCCCTAAGGGTGTAACATCTGCTGGTATCTGGCTAAATACATATAACTATGCCCATCAAAATGCCCAGTAAATACTTATCTTAGTGTTCATACCCATATGTTAATGCTACTCTCACTTTTGGTTAGAGAAACTTCTTTCAGGTGGCAGTGACCTTGGGATGACTCAGAAGGCACTATAGCACTAAAAAGAACTGACAGAGGAGTGCTCAGCACTGAAATGTCTGTACCACACCTTCCAAGGTGGCTCAGGGTCCATTGTGGAAGAGATGGCAGAAAGAGTGTAAGAGCCAAAGGAAGGGTAGGACTACTCACAACGTGCTCCTCCAGACACAAAATGGCCTGGATATCCATGACCTCACAGTGCCTGATACTACCTACACAAGACTGTCACAATAGGAGGAAAATATGATGACATCAAAATAAAAGAAAGACTGATTGAAAGGGAGAAGGCATATGATGGAGAATGGAGTTGCAAAGGGGAAAGTCATGGGTGAGGGAATTACCATGCTTTATTGCCTATAATTCTAGAAGTTGTCAATAAAAATATTGCTATCCTTCATATATATCAATGACAACACTATGGAAAAATACATCAGGAAACTATCCCATTTACAATAGTCATAAAAATGCCTTGGAATCTCCCAAAAGGCATATATAATGAAAACATAAAAACATTGAAGAGGGCTAGAGACATGACTTAGAAGTTAAGGACGTGTCTGTGAAGCTTAAGGACGCAGATTCAATTCCCAAGCACCCACATAAGCCAGATGCATAAGGTAGCACATGCCTCTGGAGTTTTTTTGCAGTGGATAGAGGCCTTGATGCACCCATTCACTCTCTATCTGCCTCTTTCTCCCTCTCTCTTCTACATACATAATACATACATACATACATACATACATACATACATTACACTACATACATACATATATTTTGAAAAAAATGGAGAAATAATTGGAGGAAGACATGAGAAGATGGAATGATCTTCCATCCTCATGGACTGGGAGAATCAATATTGTTAAAATTACCATTCTACCAAAAGCAAAATATAGATTCAATGTGATTCCAATCTTAATCCCAGCAATGTTCTTCACAGAGTTAGAAATGAACAGTCTTCAAATTGATATGGAAGCACAAAAGGCCTCAGATAAGCAGAACTATACCAAAAAATTTTGGCTTCAGCACCTCTGGTGTTGTCACCATACCTGATTTCAAGTTATACTAGAAAGTCATAGTAATAAAAACAGCCTTGGACTGTCATTCAAACAGGCACATAGATGGATTAGAATTGAAGATCCAGTTAGAAGTTTGAGTAACTACAGCAACCTAAACTTTGACAAAGGTTCCTGTGGTAGTTTAAGTATATATCCCCCATAGACTCAGGTGTTTATAAAAGCTTCTCCCCAGCTGCCTGGCTGGAGGAGGTATCACTGGGAGGTGGACTCTGGCGCCCAGTTCTAAGGCATGTTTGGGGCAGACCTAATTACAGCTCACAGGTATACAGAGCAGTCTTGAGCTCTGCAGTGGGAAGGAGGCCTGCTTGCTTGCTGACCTTTCAAGTGTGCTGCTTTGGGTTTATACTGGATTTTTTGGTTGTTTCTCTCTGCTTGGATGCATGGCAGAAAATTCTTCTGCCATAGATGAAAAACTCCCCCTGAGCCTATAAGCTTGAAATAAATCCCTTCCTCTCCTAAACTGTGCCTGTTTTGGATGTCCATCCCAGAAACCTGAAACTAAGTACAACATGAACAAAAATACTCACTGAAGCAAAGACAGCACCTTGCACAAAAATAAACTCCATCTGGGCTGGAGAGATGGCTTAGCGGTTAAGCGCTTGCCTGTGAAGCCTAAGGACCCCGGTTCGAGGCTCGGTTCCCCAGGTCCCACGTTAGCCAGATGCACAAGGGGGTGCACGCGTCTGGAGTTCGTTTGCAGAGGCTGGAAGCCCTGGCACGCCCATTCTCTCTCTCTCTCTATCTGCCTTTCTCTGTGTGTCTGTCACTCTCAAATAAATAAATAATTAATTTAAAAAAAATAAATAAACTCCATCTGGATCAAAGACCTCAATATAAAACCTAAAACTCTAAATTGACTAGAAAGTAGGAAGAATACTCCAAGATATAGGCATAGAGAATGACTTTCTAAATACGATTCCTATAGACCAAGGAATTAGGCAAGCACTCAAATAACCAGAGTCTCGTGAAAATGAAAATCTATTATACAGATAAGCAAACCATCAGCAGAGCCAACAGCCAACCTACTGAATGGGGAAAAAAATCTTCACCAGCCATACTACTGACATATGCAGTTCCTAACCTGGACCACTGTCAGTTACTTGTAAGCCATGATGAATATCAAAAGTATGGACATGCCAAATTAAAGGAGAGACTAATGGGGGCAGGGAGAGGATATGAAGGAAAGCAGAATTATGAAGGGGAAAGTGGGGGAGGGAGGGAAATACCATGGCTTGCTGTCTGTAAGTATAGAAGTTGTCAATAATTTATATATATATGTATGTATATATACATTAAAAATATGGACACAGCGGGGGCTGGAGAGATGGCTTAGCAGTTAAGTGCTTGCCTGTGAAGCCTGAGGACCCCGGTTTGAGGCTCGATTCCCCAGGACCCATGTTAGCCAGATGCACAAGGGGGCACATGTGTCTGGAGTTCCTTTGCAGTGGCTGGAAGCCCTGGCGCACCCATTCTCTCCCTCTCTCCCTCCCTCCCTTTCTCTCTGCTTCTTTCTCTGCCTGTTGCTCTCAAATAAATAAATAAAGATAAACAAAAAAAATTTTTTAAAATGGACACAGAACTAGAATGAAGCTACGGGATACAAGGAGGAAGGGAATAAAGAGCTACTCAACAATAAGTCAATGGTCAGCAGAAAGAAAGAGGAAAGGCTTCAGGGGTAGAGGAAGGTAGGTGGGAGGGTAAATAGACAAAACTAATGGTAACATGAGTCTATTCCATAGAAAACTTTTTCCTGGATACCATTCTGCAAGTCATTACCCTCAGTAAGGCTGAGGAGGACCCAAACAGAAGAGACCCATTAAAGGTGAAGAAAAACATTATCTAAAAACCATGGGCTCTGACTGCTGGTTGCCATGGCCAGAATTAGGTTTCCCCCACAGTGAGCTGTTGATCATGGAGACACTAGGTCCCTAAAATAATACAGGCCATTGCCAAAACACTTAGTTACCACAAGAGATAAAAGGTAAGACCCTATTGCTGAAAACACCTCAGCCTGTGGCCACAGGATATCAAGCAACCATGCTGGAAATGAGAGGGAATCCTGTTCCCTCCTGGCTAGCCCTCAGAGTGCTGAAAATTGCTGAGAGATGATGGAGAATAAGAGTTGCCAACAAATTGGATAAGCAAGAGATCTGGCCATATACAAAATAAACCAGTGAAGCAAGAAGCATACTTGTGCAATAGGGCCACACAGCTGATGGAAGTAACGAACTACTCACAGACTGAACATGAGACCGCTTATGGGTGAGAACTTGTCTGGCTCTGGAAAACAAGCTGGATTATCTAGGACAGGAAATCAATAGGGCCCAGAGAGAATCTCTACTACTCTTTACAAAGAGTGGACATATGCACACCGAATAGATCTCTTTAATAATGAGGCTTATCCCCTTTAATTTAAACTTCTGTTGCTTTCGGTTACACAGTTGTTCCATCTTACAGATGTATGAGAATACAAGGGAGAACCAGGATACATGAATACATCAAGAATAGAGGGTCAGGCATGGTGGCTCATGCCTTTAATCCCAGCACTCAGGAAGCAGGGGTAGGAGGATCATTGTGAGTTTGAAACACCCTGAGACTACATAGTTAATTCTAGGTCAGCCTGAGCCAGAGTGAGACCCTACCTCAAAACAAAACAAAACAAAAAAACACAAGAATAGAGTGACCTTAGGATGACTCAGAAGGCATCATAGTGTTGGAAAGAAGTGACAGGAATGCTTAGTACTGCAATATCTCCATCACACCTTCCAAGGCTCAGGGTCTATTGCGGAAGAGGTGGCTGAAAGAATGTAAGAGCCAAAGGAAGGGTAGGACTCCTTACAATGTGCTCCCTCCAGACACAAAATGGCCTGGTTATCCATGACCTCACAGTGCCTGACACTACCTACACAAGACCATCATAATAGGAAGAAAAGATCATGACATCAAAACAAAAGAGAGACTAATTGAGATGGGGAGGGGATATGATGGCTAATGGAGTTTCAAAGGCGAAAGTCGGGGGAGGGAGGGTATTACCATGGGATATTTTTTTATAATCATGGAAGTGTTAAGAAAAAAATTGAAAAGAAAAAAAAATAATAGGGAGACAACTGTCTACCATGATATGGGTCACCTCCACCTCTTTTTCCCAGGACCAAAAATCACTGCAGGGGAAGCAGTGGCATAGATGCTGTGCTCATGGCTCGCTTGAAAACCAGTTCCACTGAAATGACGACATTGTGGTCACTCAAGCTTCATCAAAACAGAGATCCAGAAGCTACAGAGAAAGCAACACTAAGTCACATCCCTACCTTGCCTAAGGCTCAGGTAACAGTGTGGACGATGGGACAGAAGGATTGTAAGAGCCTCAGACTGGGTGGAAATAGCTGACAGCACCATATCCCCCTGAGAGAGAGACTGACTGAAGCCGCTTGCTCCCCACAATGAATAACAATAACCCCACTAAAGAAGACCTTCAGTGGAGTCAGGGTAGAGGAGAAGAGTTAAAGAGTACAACCCTTTTATTTAAAAAAATCAATAAAATAACTTTTAAAAATTAGGGGGAAAAGTTTAACATATAAGACAATGAAAGTAAGTCCTGCTAAAGCTTCTCTCAGCGAAGAGTTATGTTGGGGTATCCATTGCCATGTACCCTGAGAAGCAACATCTGATGTCAGGGATGTGGAAAAAGATGATTCTTAGAAAAACACTCCTGCTAGTCACTAAAGCGGTAAGCAAATAACAAAATCGAGATCTAGAATGTGTTACAGTGGGAGTTGATAGAAAAGTGACCGAAGTTTCCAAAGTTATAATATCATGTAGAATATGTCACAGGCAATACAAAGAAAGGCTGGAAGATGCAGTTCACTTCCTCAATAAATGCAGGAACGGAAGCTGCCCAAGAGAGTGACTGGTAGTTATAAGCAAAAGACAAACTTCAAAGCTGTCATTATGAATATGTTATAAAATATATTCAAGAGTCTAAATATAATCATGTCTAAAGAAATAAAGGAAGGTATCATGACAATGTCACATTTGATGCAGAATGCTAATTGAACTGTAAATAAGAAATCATAAATGAAATACAAGCAGGAACTCTGGAGCTGAAAGTGCAGTCACTGAAAGAACAATTCATAAGCACTCAGAAATGGGTTTGAACTGGAAAAAAAAAAGAAGTATTAATCTTGGACTTATATCAATACAATCCAAAAATAGAGTGGAAAATACAGGAAGGGAGAGAAGTGTGTTACACCATTTGTTACACAAAATAGATGCTATAGAATCTCCAAATGGGGAGAAGACAAAACTCAAAGTAGGGTAGATACAAAGAGACACACACACACACACACACACACACACACACACACACACACACTAGAAAATTTCTGAATTCCAAGACATGGAGAAAATGTGACAGGAGCAAAACAACTGGCTGGAGACATGGCTTAGCAGTTGAAGCACTTACTGGCAAAGCCAAAGGACCCAGGTCCAGTTCCCCAACACCCACATAAAGCCAGATGCATAGGGTGACATGTGCATCTGGGGCTTGTATAAAATGTTGAAAAACAATCAGTGAATGTCTAAACAATAGAGAGTGTTTTCAGCTGGGTGTGGAGGTACACTCCTTTTATCCCAGCACTTGAGAGGCAGAGGTAGGAGGATCACAGTGAGTTCAAGGCCACCTTGAGACTGCATCATGAATTCTAGGTCAGCCTGATCAGAGCAAAACCCTACCTTGAAAAACAAAAACAAAAACAAAAAGTTATTAACTATAACCCTCAAAAAAAAAGACCAAAGTTAAACTGAAATAAATTAATCTGATAGATAACATGATTAAAGGTAACTATATATCTGTAAAATAAAAATATAACTGCTTTTGTTCTCAATTTTCAGATGATTTTAAGAAGCAATTATATGTAACAGTTGATCCTATAACATATGCTAACAGAAAAATTCTACTGGCCTAAGGAAACAATTCTAGATTATAATAAAATTACAAATGAACAATAAAGAGAAAAATGACAAATTATTTTAAAATTATTATTAAAAAATTACATAAATATAACCTTGATAGCCACTTATTTATGTTTCTTCCTTCATATTACTTCTCTCTGTTCATTTAAATAAGACATAAATAAGCCAGGTATGCTGGCACATGCCTTTAATTTCAGCACTCCAGAGGCAGAGAAGGAGGACCACTATGAGTTCAAGACCAGCTATGGAGTGAGTTCCAGATCAGCATGGGCTGCAGTGAGACTTTACCTTGAAAAAAAATAATAATAATACATAATTATATAAACTAATAATTATAATATTCCAGAAATATTACTGTAACTTTCACAGTATAACATATACAACAATAATAATGCATAAAGAAATAAGAGGGAGCCAGGAATGGTGGCGCACACCTTTAATCCCAGCACTTGGAAGGCAGAGGTAGGAGGATTGCTGTGAATTTGAGGCCACCCTGAGACTACATAGTGAGTTCTAGGTTAGCCTGGACTAGAGTGAGACCCTACCTTGAAAAAGAAAAAAAAAAGAAAAAAGAAAAAAGAAAAAAGAAAACAAATGAGGTAATAGAGCTGTAACAGTGCAATATTTCTATATCTCCCTGGAGTATAATTAAATATGTATAATTATGAGTATAAAAATGAATGTGGTTTTGGGAAGACTTAGAGTAACTTTTAAGTAAATGATCTAAAAGTAAAGTAAAATATTATTATAAGCCAGGCGTGGCAGCACACACCTTTAATCCCAGCACTCAAGAGGCAGAGGTAGGAGGATCTCCATGAGTTCGAGGCCACCCTGAGACTACATAGTGAGTTCTAGGTCAGCCTGGACTAGAGTGAGACCCTACCTCGAAAAAGCAAAAAAAAAGAAATTATATTTATATATATATATATGCACATATATATATACATATATATCATTATAATTTAACAAACTATCGTAGAAATTTTTTTTTCATTTAATGAAAAGAAAAAAATAGAGTTAATCCAGGCTTGGTGGCAAACGTCTTTAATCCAAGAACTTGGGAGGAGAGGTAGGGGGATTGTGTTACAGGTCTACCTGTGACTACAGAGTGAGTTCAAGGTCAGCCTGGGATAGAGGGAGATCCTACCTCAAAATTAAAAAAAAAAAATAGAGTTAGAGGAGCAGATAAAACATAAGAAAAAACCACCAAGTAGATATAAGTTCAATACCACATTAAATGCAAATGATTAGACAAGCTACTATGGTTTATGAAGTTTGTTGCTGAAAGGTTCATGTTGTAGAATTGTGTTCCCAGTCTTCACACTGGGGAGGTTTCAGTAGAATGATCTTGAAGACATAGAGGCTATGGAAAGTAATTAGATTATGAAGATTCCATTCCATGAATAGATAAATGCCCTGTCTTCAAGTAGGTCTCTTCTGGTAGGAATGCATGATGGGAACAATTCTACACCAATAAGGAGCCTAGCTCATCCCTAGTTACTTCCTTCATGCCTCTCCACGGGAAATCTGTGTGTGTGTGTGTGTGTGTGTCTCCATCTCTCCCTCCCTCTCTCTCTCTCTCTCTCTCTTTTAAACTCACATTTATTCCCATCATGCCACTCATCATGTTATGATATAGGCACAAGGCACTCACCAGAGGTAAAACAGAGTTCTTAACCCAGTCTTGGAAGAACAGCTCTAAAATTGTGATCCAAGTATCCTCTTTTCTTCTAAAGCACCCAGCATATTCCTGAAGTACAAATAGCAGGGCGGCAGTAAGCCCTGTCAACTGTAAGCTGCATATCACTGCAGCACCACGAAAGAGACTTAAAATGCTGTTTGGGGCCTGGCATGGTGGCACATACCTTTAATCTCAGCATTTGGAAGGCAGAGGCAGAAGGATTGTTGAGAGTTGGGGGCTTCCCTGAGACTACATGGTGAATTCCGGGACAGCCTGGGCTAGATTTGAGACCCTACCTTGAAAAGCAAAAAATAAATAAATAAAATGCTTAAGCCATTCTTTTTAGAGTCTTGTCAGTTTAGGTTGTAGACATGTCATATTGCTAAAATTATTAAATGAGTATTTCATAGGCATAGAGCTCTCAGCAAAAATATGTAGACACTGTGACAAAGTTATGACTTCTGCATTCATGGGTTCAATTAATCATGAACTGAGAAATACTCAGAAAAAAAAATCACCAAAAAATAAAAAGAGAGCTGAAGGGATTGCTTAGTGGTTAAGGCATTTGACTGCACATCCAAAGGACCCAGGTTCAATTCCCTAGGACCCACATTAGCCAGATGCACAAGGGGGTGCATGCATCTGGAGTTCATTTGCAGTGGCTGGAGGCCCTGGCACACCTATTCTCTTTCTCTCTCTCTCTCTCTCTCTATCTCTCTCTCTCTCTCTTTCTTTATCTCTCTCTCCTTCTTTCTCTGTCAAATAAATACATAAATAAAAATGAATAAAAATAAAAAGAAGTGAAACTTCCAGGTAAGATGGGAGCATAATAGCCATGCCAAATCAACCTAGGAAGACAATAAGCAAAAAAAAAAAAAAAAAAAAAATCAAAGCACACTCTTCTACTGAAGGGAAAGTGGGTAAGAGATTACCAGCCTCAGCAGAAATAGGAAAAACCCAGAGTTTCTACAGACCACAGAAGCAAGCAGAAGCAGATTTGGCAGCAGTGCTGGTTTGTGCAGCTGGCAGACTGCCTGAGCCACAGGATAAACCAGGTGAAGGGATTTTGCACTCACACCAACCTCCTCACAAAGTCAAAAAACCTGAAGAACAGGACAGCAGGGACCAGCTGAGTGGCTCCTGAAGAAGAGGATCAGGGGAGGGACCAGTCACACAGTTCCAGTACAGCTGCCTCCACCTCCCACAGCCTCCCCTCTCCATGTTCTCAAGTCCTCCTCAACTTCTTTTTTGAATGTTTTTATATTTTCAGTGTATAGGTCTTTCACAACATTGGTTAATGTTATTGCAAGGTATTTTACTTTATTTTATCTTATTGTTACTATTGAAAATGGGACAATGACACTTATTTCTTTCTCTGTATCTTTGTTTTTTGCATATAGAAAGGCTATTTTTTGCACATTGATTTTGTATTCTGCTACTTAGCTGAAGGAGTTAATCACCTTTAAGAGTTTTGAGATGGAGGCTCTTGGGTCGCTTATGTGCAGCATCATGTCGTCTGAGAACAGAGCTCACTTAACTTCTTCCTTTACAATTTATATCCCTTTTATTTTTTTTTCTCCTGTCTTATTGCTTGAGCTAGGACTTCCAGTACTATATTGAAGAGCAGAGGTGAGAGTGGACACCCCTGTCTTGTTCCTGATTTCAATGGGAATTCCTTCAGTCTCTCTCTATTAAGTATGACTTGGGCTTTAGGGGCTTTGTATATAGCCTTTACTATGCTAAGATATGAACCAATCATACCAGTTCTCTCTAGTGTTTTGATCATGAGGTGATATTGCATTATGTCAAAGGCCTTTTCTGCATCTATCAAAATGATCATGTGGTTTTTGTGTTTAAGTTTATTTATGTGGTGTATTACATTGACAGATTTCCATATGTTGAACCACCCCTTCATTCTTGAGATGAAGCCTACTTGATCAAGATGGATAATGGTTTTGATGTGTTGTTGAATTCAGTTTGTGAGGATTTTGTTCAGGATCTTTGTGTCTAAGTTCATCAGGGAAACAGGCCTGTAGTTTTCTTTTCTTGTGGCATCTCTGCCTGGTTTTGGTATTAGGGTGATACTAGCTTCATAGAGGAGTTGGAGAGCTTTCCCTGTACTTCAATTCTGTGGCACAGTTTGAGAAAAATTGGCTTAAGTTCTTCCATAAAGGTTTGATCGAATTCAGCTGAGAAGCCATCTGGTCCTTGACTCTTCTTTGGGGGGAGATTTTTGATTACCTTTCCAATCTCGATGGTTTGATAGGTTTTGTTTAGGATATTAATCTGCTCTGAGTTTAGCATTGGTAGGTGGTATATGTCCAGGAATTCATCCATTTCCTCCATATTATCCAGTTTTGTGGACTAGAGGTTTTTTTAAAGTAAGTCTTAATGATTCTCCCAATTTCACTTTTGTCTGTTGTGAACTCTCCTTTTTCACTTCTAACTTTGTTAATTTGAAGCATCTTATTTTTTCATTTGATCAAATTACACAGGAGTTTGTCAATCTTGCATGTTTTTTTTCAAAGAACCAGCTCTTTTGTTCATCAATTTTCTTAATTGTTTTCTTAGTTTCCAATTCATTAATTTCTGCTCTGATCTTAATTATTTCTTTCTGCCTTCTTGCTTTTCCAGTGCCTGTAGGTGGATGGTTAGGTTATTGATTTAGGATCTCTCTGTCTTTGTTATGAAGGCATTTAGTGCTAAGAACTTTCCCCTGAGGACTGCCTTCATTGTGTCCCATAAGTTTTGGTATGTTGTGTTCTCATTGTCATTCATTTCTAGAAAGTTTGTAATTTCATTTGTAATTTCATCCACTGCCTATTCATTGTTTAAAAGTGTGTTGTACAGTTACCAGGAGCCAATGGGATTCCTGGTGCATCTTTTGTTGTTAATTTCTAGCAATACAGCATTGTGATGTGATATCATGCAGGAAATTATGTCAATCTTCCTATATGTAAGGAGACAGGCTTTGTGACCCAGTATATGATATATTTTAGAGAAGGTTCCATTGGCTGTTGAAAAGAATGTGTAGTCTGTGGATTTGGGGTGGAAAGTTCTATAGATGTCCATTAGGTCTAATTCTTTGATTTTGTTGAGATCTCTCACTTCCCTGTTTATTTTCTATTTTTGATGATTTATCTATTGCTGATAAGAGACTATTGAAGTCCCTGACTATGATGATGTGGTAGTTATTTCTGTTTTATTGTCAAGGAGGTTTGTTTTATGAATTATGGTACCCCTGTGTTTAGTGCATAAAGATTTATGATTGTGGTATCCTCTTGTTGGATCATCCCCTTGATAAGTAGGAAGTGGCCTTCTTTGTCTTTTTTGATTCCTTTGGTTTGAAGTCAGTTTTTTCAGATATTAGCAAGGCTATGCCTGCTTGTTTCTTTTTCCTATTTGCTTGGAGTAACATTTTCCACCCTTTCACCCTGAGGAGGTGTCTGTCTTTAGTGGTGAGGTGGGTTTCTTGAAGATAAAAGATTGAGGGGTCTAATTTCCTAATCAATCCTATTAGTTTATGTCTCTTGATGGGTGAATTAAGGCCATTAAATTTTTAGGGTAATGATTGTGAGGTTGATTTGATCGCTGCCATATCATGTTGGTTTATGTGATTTTGTGTTTTCATGGACTTTGTAGATTTTTGTTTCTTCTTTGAGTTTGATTATTGAGACCTGCTTCTTATAGTCACTTGTGTTTGATTATTTGATTCTTCTGTGTGGAGAATTTCCTGAAGTACTCTCTGCAGGTTTGGCTTTGTGTTCATATAGTTGTACAGCTAAGTTTTATAATGGAAAGTTTTTCTTTCTCCATTTATTATGAGAGATACTTTTGCTGGATAGAATAGTTTGGGTTGAAAGCCATAGGTTCTTAGAATTTGCAGTGTCCCATTCCAGGCCCTTCTGGCTTTTGGAGTTTCCATTGAGAATCTGAAGTAATTCTGATGGGGTTACCTTTGTAATGTGATGTGCTTTTATTCCCTAGTTACTTTTAGGCTTTTCTCTTTGTTACCAAAGTTTGGAGTCTTAATGACAATATGTCTTAGAGAATTTCTCCTTTGGTCCAGTCTGTTTGGAGTCCTGTTAGCTTTTTGTAGCTTTATGGGCCTTTCTTTTGAGAGTGGGAAAGTTTTCTTTGATAATTTTGTGTAAGCTCCCCATGCCTTTGGTCTGAATTTCTTCCTTCTGATATTCCCATGATCTGAATGTTATGACATGTAAGGGTATCCCACAGTTCCCTCATGTTCTGATCCCACAAATTTTTGAACTTACTGAAACTTTTGAGCTCTCAGATTGATTTTTCTGTTTTGTCTTCCAAATCTGTGTTTCTATCCTCAGCATGGCTGACTCTATTCTTGAGAGCATCTATAGAGTTTTGGGGCTTGTTCAATTTGGTTTGCATTTTCTACTACTTTTCTATTTGTAGTTTTCATCCCTTTGTCAAGTTCCCTTTTCACATCATTTTCTGATTTTCTTGAGGCTTCTTGGAATTCATCCTGGCATTTATTTAGGTCTTCATTGAGCTTAGCTAACTGGTTATTGAGGTCCTCTTTGTTCTGCTCTCTTTCAAGTCATTTAACTGCCTTTGGATCCCTTCCAGGTTCTTATCTATTAGGTCTAGTCTAGCAATAACAGCATTCATACAATTATCAGCCCTTTATTGCTTTTCTGCAAGTGCTGCCATTTGTTTTGTCAGGGTTGCATGGCTTATAACTTCATTTTGGGGTTCTGATCCTAATATCTCTTATATGCTTTGATTAGAGACATCCATTGTGGGACTGGGTGATTGTATTTGATTAACATGCACTTGATTTTTCATGTTATTCCTTTCATACTGTGGTCTGCCCATCACAGTGTATGAGTTTTATTTAATTTAGGAGGAAGCTGAAGATGGCAACGTAGGCTTCATGCCAAAGCAGCCTAGGGGAGAAAAAGCCTAAAATAAATGCAGCAAAATACACTCTTCTACTAAAAATTGAGGAGTATAAGAAATTATCAATTGCAATAGAGAAGAAGGAGAGGTCCAGAGCATCTAGAGCCCACAGAACCAGGCAGAAGATGCTCCAGCAGTGGTGGAACCAGGTCCACATGGCAATAGGTGCAAGGCTTGGCTGCAGGAAAAGCCAGGTGAGGGAATTCTCCACTCACACTACAGCTCCTCAAAAACTTAAAAAAGGTGAAGTGGTAATGGCAGGGAAGAACGGAGGAGCAGCGCCTAAAGAAGAGGAACTGTGGAAAAACCTCAGCCACCATCCATAGCCTCCCCTCCCCCACCACCAATGCAAGTGCTAGCATGAATCAGAGGCCTGGGAAAAGGAGCTCACCTATAGAGCACCCAGCACAGGCAATCAGAGCAGCAATCCAGTGACCCCGCCAGCTTACCTAAGCCACAGTGCAGCAAAGAGGGACCCAAGCAGGAGCACAGCATAATTGAGACCAAAACCATCCCAAAAGGTAACTCAGATTACACCAGATGGAAGTGACCTTGGGATGACTCAGAAGGCACCATGATGATGAGAAGTGACAGAGGAGTGCTCAGCACTGAAATATCTCAATCACACCATGGCTCAAGGTCCATTGTGGAAGAGATGGCAGAAAGAATGTAAGAGCCAAAGGAAGGGTAGGACTCCTTACAATGTGCTCCTCCAGACACAAAATGGCCTGGATATCAGTGACCTCACAGTGCCTGACACTACCTACTCAAGACCATCATAATAGGAAGAAAAGATCATGACATCAAAATAAAAGAGAGACTGATTGAGAGGGGGAGGGCATGTGGAGTTTCAAAGGGGAAAGTAGGGGGAGGGAGGGAGTTACCATGGGATATTGTTTACAATTGTGTATTATGTATGTATGTATTAAATAAATAAACCAGAAAAAAATTCAAAAAAATTAGGAGGAAGCTATAGTATACCCTTGAAGTGTGTCCAATGACTATTCCCTTTTATGTTTGCTTCCACTGGTTTTCTGGTGGCAATTGGGCCTGCCTGCTCAGAGGGAAGGAGCCCATGAGGCTCTTGTGGGGGCCCAAGGACCTGATGTAGGGGCTTGTGGTTCCATGATTTGAGGTATGGGAGTGAATGGTCAGGTGACCCGAAGTGGACAGGGGATTGAGGAGCTGTGGCCAGTGGAATGGTGTTCTGGAGCCTGGAGGTGCAGGTGGAGCTAATCCTGAGTTCACAAGGGGAAAGGGGGTGGCAGCAAGTGGGATGGCATTGGCACGGGGCAGGAAGATTGTAATGGAGTTCATGCAGGGTGGGGAAAATGGGGCAGAGTTCATGTAGGGTGGGGAGGGGGGTCCGCATTTGCAAGTGGTGGAGAGAGCGAGACAGAGCATGTGGGGCAGGAAGTGCAAGAGGGCATTTGGGTAGGGCAGGGATAACAGGTGGAGTTCACACAGGGCGGGCAGCAGGGCAGAGTTCACATGGGATGGGGAGAGTGGGAAGGTGTTTGTGCAGGGCTGGGAGAGAGTTCACGTGCGGCAGGGGGATTGGGAAGATGATTGTGTCGGGCAGCGAGGGTGTTCACCCATGCAGGGTGGCACAGGTGGAGCTATGCTGTCCTGGGTGCCCTTGCCTGCAGTTAGCGCAGGAGGAACCTGTAGCTGGGACTATCACTGAGACGTCTGCTTGGGGGGATCTGGGGACTGGTGGGCTACCTGAGAGCTTGGGAATCAGCTGATTCCTTTTTTTGCCCCTCTGTGCCCTACCACTGGAGGTCTATTAGAGTATGCTCCCCCCTAGAAGACTCAATGAACACGTAATGTCTTGTTTTCCTTCCCCAGGAGGGGCTGCATGGTTAGAAGGACACCATCTTAACTGGAAGTCAGAATATCTGGGTTTTTTGTTGTTGTTGTTGTTGTTTTGTTTTATTTTTTCCAGGTAGGGTCAGACTCTAGCTCAGGCTGACCTGGAATCCACTATGTAGTCTCAGTGAGGCCTTGAACTCACAGTGATCCTCCTACTCTGCCTCCAGAGTTCTTGGATTAAAGGTGTGTGCCACCATGCCTGGCCAGATTATCTGTCTTAATACCCACTTTTACATAAATACTCTGCTCTGGTTTTGATTGGATGTGTATATTATTCAGTTCAATTTTACCATTACCCTGCATTTTGCTCCACCTAACTTACTAGAATGCTTGCATAACAGGCAAACCCAACACCTAGGGTCACTTCCACTGTTATTCTGGAAGTTATTTAAGTGCCATACCCAGCACTTAAGCTCATACCCTGGAGATATATAACCATCAGATTTATACATCTAAGAATGTTGCAGATAATTAGAAAAACCATCAAATTAACCCAAGATGCAAAAATATCTGCATTATAATACAGGAAACACAGAATTCAAGACAATATAATTCCACCAAAAATGATAAGTCCAACAGAAATGACTTCCAGTGAAATTGATTTAGATGAAATGCCTGAGAAATATTTCAAAAGAATGATTATATCCATGTGCAAAGATATTGAAAAAGAAATCAAAGAAATCAAAGAAGAAAGCAAACTCCAATGGGAGAACACAGGAAACCAAGTGAATGAAATAAAGAGGTCAATACAAAACATGAGTAAAAAAATAGAAACACTGAAGTAAAACCAAACAAAAATACTAGAAATGGCCAAGTGTGGAGGCAGAGGTAGGGAAATCATGATGAATTCAAGGCCACCCTGACACTACATAGTGAATTCCAGGTCAGCCTGGGCTAAAGTGAAACCCTACCACATAAAAACAAAAAGAGAAAGAAAGAGAGAGAGGGAGGGAAGGAGGAAGGGAAAGAGGGAGGAAGGAAGGAAGAAAGGAAGGAAGGAAGGAAGGAAGGAAGGAAGGAAGGAAGGAAGGAAGGAAGGAAGGAGAAGGGAAGGGGAAGGGGAAGGGGAAGGGGAAGGGGAAGGGGAAAGGGAAGGGAAGGGAAGGGAAGGGAAGGGAAGGGAAGGGAAGGGAAGGGAAGGGAAGGAAAGGAAAGGAAAGGAAAGGAAAGGAAAGGAAAGGAAAGGAAAGGAAAGGAAAGGAAAGGAAAGGAAAGGAAAGGAAAGGAAAGGAAAGGAAAGGAAAGGAAAGGAAAGGAAAGGAAAGGAAAGAACAAGAAAGAAATGCTATAAATTAAAAAAAAAACACAATAAGGAAAATAAAAAATCCATAGAGTGTCTCACCAATAGAATGGATAAAGGAGAAAACAGAATATCTATACTAGAAAACCAGATCAAACACAGTCCAATAAAGAGAAAGACAAGCTAATAGGATGAATTGTGAATGGTAATTTCAAGATATTTGGAACACTATGAAAAGATCTCTGTGGAAAGTCTAACCAGTAGAACGGCTTAAGGAGAAAACAGAATATATAAACTGGAAAGCCAGGTGGCAGATCTAACACATTCCAACAAAGAGAAAGACAGGCTAATAGGAAGGTATGAATGATATCTGGGACACTATAAAAGATCAAACATAATAATTCATGATATAGTAGAAGGAGAAGAATTTCAACCCAGAGGCTTAGTAGACATTTTCAACAAAATCATAGAAGAAAAATTTCCCCAAATTGAGAAAGAAATACCAATGCAGATACAGGAAGATTTTATAACACCAAACACACAAAACCTGGAAAGAAACTCCCCTTGCCATATTATAATTAAACTACTAAATGCACACACCAACAGTTAGAAAGAAAGAGCAAGTCACCTATAAAGCCAAGCCCATCAGGATAGCAGCAGATTACTCAACACAAACTTTAAAAGCCAGAAGGGCTTAGAATGATGTATTCCAAGGTCTGAAAGATAACAACTGTTAGCCAAGATTACTTTATCCCATAAATTTATCTATCCACAATGGGATTAAAGTACAAATCACCAACAAGTAAAACTACAGAACATACAGAAATTTATAGAGACTAACTAGTACACTACTGAATGATGAATGAACCATAGAAGAAATCAAAAAGGAAATCAATAAATTCATAGAATCAAATGACAATGAGAATACAACATACAAAAACCTTTGGGACACAATGAAGGCAATCCTAAGAGAGAACTTTATAGCTCTAAGTGCCTATATTAAGAAATTAGAGAGTTCACAAGTAAACAATTTAATGCTTCACCTTAAGGCTTGGAAAAAGAAGAACATGACAAACCAAAAAGCAATAGAAGGGAAGATATAATAAAGATTAGGGAAAAAATTATGAAATAGAAACCAAAAAAAAAAATCCAGAGTCAATGAAACAAACAGTTGTTTCTTTGAATGGATAAGCAAGATTGATAAACCCTTAGCAAATCTGACCAAAAGAAAGTGAGAAGAGACAAAAGTTAATAAAATTAGAGAGGAAAAAGACACCATTACAACAGATACCAAAGAAATTCTGAAAATCATAGAGACATACTTTAAGAATATATATATGCCTCTAAGTTTTAAAATCTGAAAGAAATGATTTCCTTGATTCATGTGGATTTATATGATCTACCAAAATTAAATCAAGATTAGATAAATACACCTATAACAAGTACATAAATCCAAGCAGTTATTAAAAAAAAAAAAAGTCTCCTAGCTAAAAAAAAAAAAAAAGAAAAAACAGAAAGTCCAGGCCCATATGGATTCACTGGTGAATTTTACCATGGAAGTGAATTTTCTTCATGGAAGAAATCAACACCACTGCTTCTGAAACTTATCCGTAACATAGGAAAGAATTCTACTGAAGTCCTTCTACAAAGCCAGCATCACCCTGATACCAACACCAGGTATAGACAGAACAAAAAAAGGAAATCACAGACCAATCTCCCACATGAACATAGATTCAAAAATTCTGAACAAAATACTGGCAAACAGAATACAAGATATACCAGAAATATCATTCATCCTGACCAAGTAGGCTTTATCTCAGAGATGATTCAACATATACAAATCAATAAATGTAATACACTATATAAATGGTCTAAAGGGCAAAAATTACAGGATCATCTCAATAGATGCAGAAAAGGCAATGGACAAAATCCAACTTCAAAGTCCTACAGAAATTGGAAATACAAGGAACATATCTCAATATAAAGCTACAATATAAAACTTAAAGCTTTTCCACTAAATTCAGGAACCAGACAAGGGTATCCATTGTCTCCACTTTTATTTAATATAGTACTGGAAGTCTTAGCCATAGCACTAAGACAAGAGACACTCATAAAAGAGATACAAATCAGAAAGGAAGAGATCAAATTTTTATTTTTGTAGATGATATGATTCTATACATAAAGTACTCTAAAGACTCTACCAACAAACTGTTAGAGCTGATAATTGCTTTTAGGAAAGTAGCAGGGTACAAAATAAACACACAAAAATCATTAGCTTTCCTGTATACTAACAACAAACTTCCAGAGGATAAAATCAGGGAGTATCACCCACTCACAAATGCCTCAAAAATAAATAAATAAATAAATAAAGTACCTTGGAATAAACCTAACCAAGGAAGTGAAGGATCTCTACAATGAGAACTTTAAAACACTCAAGTGAGAAATTATAGAAGACACAAGGAAATGGAAGGATATCCCATGTTCTTGGATAGGAAGAATTAATATTGTGAAAATGTCAATCTTACCAAAATCAATCTACACATTTAATGAAACCCCCATTAAAATTCCAATGGCATTCTTCACCGGAATAGAAAAAACAATCCTAAAATTCATTTGTAAGCACAAAAAGCCTCAAATAGCCAAAACAATTTTGAGCAACAAAAAAATGCTGGTGATATCACCATACCTGATTTTAAGGTATACTACAAAGCCATGGTAACAAAAACAGCATGGTACCGGCACAAAACAGACACATTGATCAATGGAACAGAATTGAGGACTCAGGTGTTAATCCAGGCAGCTACAGCCATCTGATTTTTGACAAAAATGCCAAAAATATTCGTTGGGGAAAAGATAGCCTCTTTAAGAAGTGATGCTGGGGAAACTGGATATCTGTATGTACAAGAATGAAAATAGATCCTTGTCTTTCTCCACACACAAGAATCAAGTGGAAATGGGTCAAGGACCTTAATATCAGACCTGAAATTCTGAAACTTGTAGAGGAAAAAAAGTACAGATAACCCTTCAACATATTGGCATAGGCAATGACTTTCTGAATATAACCCCAATTACTCAGGAAATAAAACCAGTAGTCAACCACTGTGATCTCATGAAATTACAAAGCTTTTGTACAGCAAAGGACACTATGAATCGAGCAAAGAGACAGCCTACAGAATGGAAGGAAATCTGTCCCAGCTATACATTTGACAGAGGATTAACATCCAGAATATACAAAGAACTCAAAAAACAAAACAATAAGAAGTCAAACAACCCATTTTAAAAAATTGGCTATGGAACTAAATACAGAGTTCTCAAAAAAAGAAACAAATACGGCATATAAACATCTAAAAAAAAGTGTTCTACATCCTTAGCCATTAGGGAAATGCAAATTAAAACTACTTTGAGATTCCATCTCACTCCTATCAGAATGGCTATCATCAAGAAAACAAATGATGATAAATGTTGGTGAGGATGTGGAAAAGGAGTATCCTTCTACACTGTTGGTCAGAATGTAGTCTGGTACAGCCATTGTGAAAATCACTGTGGAGGTTCCTGAGACAGCTGAAAAGAGATTTAGCACATGATCTATAGCATTCCTAGGCATAGATCCTTATGACTCCTCTCACTACCTTAGAGATACTTGCACTTATTTATGCTGCTCTATTCACAATAGCCAGGAAATGGAGCCAGCCTAGATATCTCTCAACAGATGAATGGATAATAAAGATGCGGTGTATTTACACAATGGAGTTCTATTCATCAGTAATGAAAAATGAAATTTGAAGAGAAATAGATGGATTTGGAAAGGATTATTCTTAGTGAGGGAACCCAGGCCCCAAAAAGTCAAACATCACATGTTCTGTCTCATATGTGGATCCTACCTACAAATGTGTAGACTTGTGAGTGAGCTGGAACCAAATTCAGTAGTAGAGGCCAGTAGGCTAGAAAAAGGCTATAAGGGAGGGAGGAGAGGGAAGGACTTAAGGGGATGGTATTGTATATGTGTAAGCAGAACAGATTATAGGGAGGGCAAAAGCCTAAGTAAGGCCAGGAGAAGAGATTGAGTAAAAGAAGGGTGGCAGAGGGTCAATCAAAATTCAAGATATTCTGCATAAGACATATGAAATCCTACTTCTCTGGATAATGGCACATCCAGAAGCCATAGATTGCTACTAAAAAATTTTCAGGGGCTGGAGAGATGGTTTAGCGGTTAAGCGCTTGCCTGTGAAGCCTAAGGACCCCGGTTCGAGGCTCGGTTCCCCAGGTCCCAAGTTAGCCAGATGCACAAGGGGGTACACGCGTCTGGAGTTCGTTTGCAGAGGCTGGAAGCCCTGGCGCGCCCATTCTCTCTCTCTCCCTCTATCTGTCTTTCTCTCTGTGTCACTCTCAAATAAAAATAAATAAATAAATAAAAAATTTTCAGTTCCAGGGATGGGATACCTTCCAGTGACTTGTTGGCCAGGGAGGTCCCTTTTGCCTCCAAAACATTATGGGCTATTCCCAAGGCATTTGGTTTCCAATGAAAAACAGATGGTAAGACCCTATTACTGAAGACTTCACATGCCTGGGTGCCAAGGTCACTGAGAAATCAAGCTGGGGCTGAGCTGAAAACCTTCTCCCTGTAGACCAGCTGACTGAAAGCAGGAAAAAGCTGCACTGCATGCAGCCCTATGGGAGACAGGAAGACAGCAGTGAAAACAGTGACACTGGAAGCCTCAAGTTTGGCCAGCCAGTGCAAGTGACCAAACGGTTCCAATAGTTGCATGTCTACTCTTGGGGATACCAACTGCTATGTAATTGGATTGGAGACCTGCTCTATGGAAGGAATACATGCCAAGTATTGAAAACCTAATCAAAAGCCTATGGCAGGTGAGGTCATGAGCCTTAGGGGTATAAAGCCCACTCTTGTCTGGCTAAATGCATGTATTATTCTCACCAAACTGCTTAGTAAGCACTACACTTAATGTTCATATTCATATATTAATGCTACTCTCACTTTTGGTTAGAGAAGCTTCTCTTTTCAGATGGCGATGACCACTGGGATGACCCAAAAAGCAACATAGTACTGACAAGAAGGGACAGAGGAGTGTCCTCCACTACAACATCTCACACCCTCCAAGGCTCAGGGTCCATTGTGGAAGAGGTGGCAGAAAGGGTGTAAGAGCCAAAGGAAGGGTAAGACTCCTTACAATGCAACTGTCCAGACAGAAATTGGCCTCCATATCCATGACCTCGCAATGCCTAGCAATAACCATACAAGACCTTTATTTTTTTTTATTTTTTAATTTTTTTATTTTATTTATTTATTTATTTGAGAGCGACATACACAGAGAGAAAGACAGATAGAGGGAGAGAGAGAGAATGGGCGAGCCAGGGCTTCCAGCCTCTGCAAACGAGCTCCAGACGCGTGCGCCCCCTTGTGCATCTGGCTAACGTGGGACCTGGGGAACCGAGCCTCGAACCGGGGTCCTTAGGCTTCACAGGCAAGCGCTTAACCGCTAAGCCATCTCTCCAGCCCACAAGACCTTTATAATAGGAGAAAAAGATAATGACCTCAAAATAAAAGACATGATAGCCTCCTAAACTAATGAGAAAGCCTGGGGAGCACACTCTCAGTGCTAGAACACATGCTTAACATGTGCCAAGGTGCCGGTTCAACCTGCAGCACTGAAAATAAAACTCATAAAAAATATAACACAGAAAATGTATAAACCAATTGCATAATTATTTACTATCATTATTATTACTTTCAAATATATGTAAAAGGAAGACACTCTAAAGTTATATGAGCAAACAAATAACCTGATAATAGTCATTTATTATCATTATTAAATATTGTGCACTATACATAATGGTATGTGTACTATACTTTTATGCAAGTAGAAATGCAGTAAGTTCAGTTGTATCAGCATCTTCATAAGCACCTGGATCATATGTTACTGTGTATCATTTAATACACATCTTTCAGATTCATTATAATCTGTGGAAGCACCAAAATATGTGCTTTCTATTGCTTACAAAAATATTATTGTAGCACATATTTGTATCTCTATTGTTCTGCAGTAACAAGAAAGTTCCGTTACTGCAGAGAAGACAGAGCAAGCACGTTTACTGCAGCCCACACCTTCCCGGAAACGGCATCCTTAACAGGTCATTTGGACTCTGCTTGAACACACCAGTGGTGAGAAGCTCAGCCCATATCCAGGGGTCGGAGCTGCTTCAGCTGTGACAACTTCAGCAGACCCAGAACCAAAGGAACAACCAGTTTGTGAAGGCAGCGAGGAGCCCAGAGCTGTGGGAGTAAGAGCTCATTTTATGAAGCTGACTCAGGTCTGAGGCAGGCAGCAACAACTTGTAAATCTTTCTCTGCCTCTGTCCATCCTCACCTCAGCTATGTTTAGGTCTTTTCCGTGTGTCTTCCTAGCCCTGTTTTATCTAGAAAGTCAAATGGCAAAGTGGGGGAGGCAAGTAGGAAAGCACACTCCCACCATGAAGCTTGTGGAAACATGACAGGGAACCAAAGAATGTCTCCACAACCGTAGACCATGGTAAAATGCACGGGTGGACTAATGTGAGCAATAAACAAGTTCTCAAAAATGTAATTGAGTTGGTAATAGTCCATTTATCCATGGCTCTCATACTTCATTATTTCATTTCCTCCACTGAATTTTAGTCTTGAGTTTTCATGTCTATTTATTCGTAACTTCTGAAATTGGGATTGGAGAAGTGATACGTTTGAAGGGTTCATCGACCTGACTGCAGGCCTGTGTCCTGTTCTGTCATTGTAGCACATGTGCCCTCGGGAAAAATAAATATATACTGTTCCCTGAAGTGTGTGACTTGGACACAGTCTTGCTAGAGAGACATGAGTCACCATGACAATATGCCTGAGAGGCTATGTCCCTGGTGAGGGACAATCACGTTGATAAGGACAGACTACTACTGCCCCTGTTGGCTTTAGGGCCCCATCTGCCCTAGTTCTGTCCTGTCCTGCTGCAAGTGACTCAAAGTCCAGTCTGAAGAGCAAGCTTTATTGAAAGGTGCCTAGAGCAATCACTGTTGCCCAGAACCAACAGGTAACCAGCCTTGACTAAGACAGAAGGAAGGAGGGAGCATGGCTGTGGAGGACAGACAGCTGGAGAACTAGACAAGCCTCTCTAAGAAATTCTGTCCTTACGCAAGTCCTTCATCATCCCTATGGTTTGCATATTCCTAATGTGGCCATTTTCTTGAATTCCCCTAAATGTTCAATGTGTTTAAAATCTGAAAAACCTTACTAATCTTAATATCTCATAGTGAGTGCACCACATTTTTTTCTTATATCCATACATTTATAATTATTTAAATAACACCTGAGAAATGCTTTTGAAATGTTCACAACTGCAAAAAATAGTTTTGTTTTTAATTAACATGTGATAATCATACATAATAAGGTATGTAGTATGATATTTCAAAACATGTATACAGTGTATAATGATCAAATTATAGTAGTTATCATTTCCTTGTCATTTCATTGTGTTTAGAGACTTTGAGCTCCTCTCTTATAGTTCTCCATAAAATGGACAATAGGTTATTTGTAGTATTGTCATCCCATTATTCCATAAAGCATGAGACTTTATTATTTCTGTTAAATAGTATTTAGGTATCCATTTCCCAAACTTGCTCTATTCCCTTTCCCTATACTACATAACCTTTAGTAATGACTATTTTATTCTCTGGTACAATGAGATCAATTTTTTAGCTTCCACATATGAAAAGTCATTGATAATACTTGTCTCTGTGCCTGGCTGATGTCCTTCAGCTCCATATAATTTGCTCAAATGGCAGAACTTCATCTTTTTATATGGCTCAATGATATCCCATTGCATATGCTTTTTACATATTTTAACCATTCTTCCATTGATAGACAACTGGATTGATTCCACATTTTGATTTTACTGCAAGAAACATGGGTATGTAAGTATTTTTTTTTTGACACACTGATATTCTTTTGGAAGTATGCCCAGAAGTAGGATAGATGGATGTGAGGTTAATCTATTTCTGGTGCTATGAGGATCTCCATACTGTTTTCCACAGTTTCTGTACTAATTTCCATTTCCATCAGCAGTGCTGTTTCCCTTCCTCCACACCCTTCCCTGTATTTGCTACTTAGCCATTCCAACCACAGTTATATGATATCTCACTAGGGGCTCCTTGAGCATTTCATATGGATTATTTTTAGGTGAAAAAGGGGTAAAATTCTGGAAATCTATAAAGATTTTAGACAGGACATAAAATTCTAGGTGGTGACTCAGAAAGGAAAAGACATTGATGACAGACAAAATTCAACAAATTTAAATACATATGAACTTTGACTGCCAACTTCCACTTTTATATAAATGAGTTCATTTCCTCTGATAGCATATATGATAGTGGCCAAGTTTCTGTTGTTCCCACATCATCTGGCTGTGGAGAAGGATGATGTGAGTTTATCTCACATCCACAATTTTCTAGATGTGTGATCTTTACCAGAAAATAGGAACCACCTTTCTGTGTCAGTTACAAGTAGAGATAAAGGTACTTGAACTCATTGTTCTCTTGTGAGGATGAAGTCAGCATATGAAAAGTGCCAGGACTGTACAAGCTAAGACATGTTATTAGTATGTCTTCTTTCTGGGCACAAAGTACAATAGTAGTGTTAAAGACTCCAGCCATTCTTGTGACTCACTCACCAAATTATTTGCTAAAATACTGATATTCTTCAACATGTGATACTCAAGTGGGGAACTAATGGAAAAAAATAAAAACATAAAAAACAGAGTAAACTTAGTCATCTCAGGAAATGGTATGCTGCACGGAGCACCCTGCCCACGGTGTTTCTTTTGAGAGTCATGTAACATTAGGGACCCAACAGTGTGTTACTAAGACTTCATTTATGCAACATCCAGGAGTTTGGAACTAGACAGGAATTTAAGAATCCGAGCTGATGTAAATATTTAGGTGGTCACATGATGATTGTTTGATTTTAGACCCATGGACCTACAAGATCACTTATGTATTATAAAACAATAAACTGTTTCACTCAGTGGGCAAATTATCCTCAACCAAATTGTCTCTCAATGTCACCTAGTATCATGATATAGGAAGAACATGACACCCAAAGCAACAGCCAGATTGGACAGGTAAGAATATTGACTCAGCTGTCCACCCCTGGGTCAGAAAAGAAGAAATATATCTCCAGGCTCCACTTTATTGCTGTATTTATTTAACCCAGTTTATAAGTATGTACTGGTTACATAGCATACAAAGCACTAGATCAAGAGACAAGTGAGAGTTTCTACTCTTAGAGAGGGAAAGTTAAGCTAAAGACAAAATTAGACCATTGATATGTTAAGTGTTGCCTTCTAAGACTGATTGTTCATTCATCTACAAACTTCCAGATAAAGGTCAAAAACAGAGCAGTCCCTGGAAGAATCCCAACTTGATTGGAAGGTTAAATAAGAGGGGTAGGCACTGAGCAAGGAGGGAGTTGGTCAAGAAAAGGAACATCAAAAGGCAAGTGAAGCTCGAATAATTTACACCAAGATCCTTTAGTTTCTGAGTAGACAGCTGCTCCTGAGATGGAGAGGAAACCCAATGGAGAATTATACAAGATCCTCCTCATTAACTACTATGTGGAACTGTGTTGCCAAATGAGAAAGGTGCATTTAAAGTGACTGTCATCCTATCAATTGAAATTTCAAGCTCATCTGTTCCCAATAGCAGGGTTCAGCCCTGATATCCTGAAAGCCTGTCAGTGCACGCAGAGGAAGAAGGGGGGTCCCCAGAAATTGCAGCAAACAGGGACAAAAGAACAACTAAGCAGAGGTTCAGTGCTATGACATCATTGTTTAGTTTTTCCTCCATTGTCATACAAATCACAGAGGTAGTGCCCTGTCACCTGTACCTCCTCTCTGAACTCTCAGAATAGTGCCTGACACAAGAAGTCATTGCTTTCTGAACTAAGGGGTACTTGGGGTCACATTTTTTTTTCAAAGTCCAGGTATGAATAATTCCAAAGAACTATTCCCTAATCTTCCACTCCCTTAAGAGCTCTTCTTACAGTAAATCTGTTTGAGCAAGTGTAGCTTTTCCTTTCCCACTGTACTTTCCAGCAACTATTTCTCCCTCTTTATGAAAAGGAATAATTGAGTCTTTCTGTGTACGAGTACCCCAGAGTGTAAGTGTCTGGGCTAAAGTCAGCACTAAGACAATGAAGGATCAGATAAGGAGGTAACTCTCTGCAAGTTAACCAGGTTGTTAGCTTATAGTTCAATAAAAACAATTTTGATGATAGATTACTGTGTAATTCCTACTAAGTAACAAAAAGTTCAAGTAATTTAGTGTTATTACTGTCACAAACAAGTCTAATTCCCAGAACTGTGGTACAATGTCACATACTTATGTGAACTAGCTTTCTCAGTATGCATAATCCCAAGATGAGAAATAAAAATAGAACTGATGCTGTAATGTTTATCATTGTGTAGTCATAGATACACATGAGAATAAAAAAATAACTATAATCCACGTGACTAGAAGACAATTTCCTAATGCATTTTAATATTGTGTCTAATATATTTTTTTCAAAATGTATCATATATTTATACTCTTTTGGATAAGTCTATGTTAAAAATATAATATCTAGAAGAAAAATTTTATGATGCACTTATAATTTCATGGATACAGAAACAAAAAAAAACATGTATACAGAACGAAACTAACAAAAGATTTGCAGTTATAAAAGCATAATACTGTGGACTGTGACTTTGATGATATTAGTGATATTAAAATCCCCATGCTTAAAGAAACTCATTTGCATTATTTTTTTTTTTGGAGGGTCTTTTATTTTTTCAAGGTAGGCTCTCACTCTAGCCTGGGCTGACCTGGAACTCACTCTCTATAGTCCCAGGCTGGCCTCGAACCTGTGCTTCTCAAGTGCTGGGGTTAAATGTGTGCTCCAGCACATGCAGCTTCACTTGCATCAATTTTAAAACAAGTGTTCGTGGATAGCATAGCATTAATATTGAGACTATTGACTATATAAAGAGAGCATATAGAAGCTCCAGCAGAAGGCTGATGCTCCCAATACAGTGGAGTGAGGATTCTTTAAAAAATTTAAAGTTTGATAAAAATAAGACTGGGCATTCTGGCACATGCCTGTAATTGCAGCACTCAGGAGGCAGAGGCAGGAGGATCACCATGAGTTGGAGGCCACCCTGAGACTACATAGTGAATCCAGGTTAGCCTGGGCTAGAGTGAGACCCTACCTTGAAAAATCAAAAATAATAAATAAATAAATAAATAAAATTTTGATAAAAATAGTTGTTAATCTGGTATGCCTTTTTGTTTTTCTTTTTTTTAATTTTATTTTATTTTATTTATTTATTTGAGAGCAACAAACAGAGAGAGAGAAAGAGGCAGGGAGAGAATGAATAGGTGTGCCAGGGCTTCCAGCCACTGCAAACAAACTCCAGATGTGTGCGCCCCCTTGTGCATCTGGCTAATGTGGGTCCTGGGGAATCGAGCCTCGAACTGGGGTCCTTAGGCTTCACAGGCAAGCGCTTAACTGCTAAGCCATCTCTCCAGCCCTGTTTTTGTTTTACGAGGCAGGGTCTCACTCAAGTCCAGGCTTACCTGGAATTCACTATGTAGTCTCAGGGTGGCCTCGAACTCATGGCAATACTACCTCTGCCCCCAAGTACTGGGATTAAAGGCATGCACTGCCACGCCTGGCATGTATATTATTTTTAATATAATTTTTTAACTTTTTACTGACAACTTCCATACATATAAACAATATACCTTTATTACAACCCCCTCTCTCTCTTTCCTCTCCTGAATCCCATCGCCACTGAATCCCTTCTTCTTTCCAAGTAATTGCTCTTCTATTTTGATGCCATCATTTTCCCTTGTATTATGCAGGTGAGATTATTAAAGGGGAAAAATATGAAGTACTTAAGTCCCCACCAAAAAATGGAAATGCTTCATTGAATCTAACACCAGATCCTTTCTCAGGTAAGATTTGTACTTTTACTAGCCACTCTCTGAAGAAGTCAGGTCATTGACAATTTTAAACGGAAACCAGAAAAGCAAAGCAGACTGGTTATGAAGAGGAGAGCTACTCCTGCTTTTCAGGATTGACAGTTTCCTATGGCTTCTGTAATATTATTACAAATTTCATGACTTAAAATGGTATTTTCTTTCTCACAGTCCTATAGGTTAGAGGTCTGAAACTAGTAGCTTTGGGTAAATTCAATGACCAAGGAGGACCACAGTCTCTCTAGAAGGCCCAGACAATCCTTTCTTTACTGCTTCTACTTCCGGTAGTGGTTGGCTTTCCTTATTTAATGACAAAATTACCCAGCCTTTGAGGCCAAGAGTATCTTCACATCTTTTGCTGATCCATCTTCTTATTGCCACCCTGTCTGTACGTCTGTTAGATTTCCTTCAAGTTCTCTTTTAAGATCTCTTGTGATTGGATGTGAGGACATCTAGTTAATTAATATACTCTTCTCATCTGAAAATTATTAATTTAATCATTCCTATTTAATCATGTCTATTACAGAGACTTTACCAAGTCTCTGTAATTGTCACGGTTTCCAGGGATCAGAATATGCCCCATCCCAGACTTTTGAGATCAGATCTCATAAAATTGTGAAATACTGAGTTCCAGGTCCACCTGGGCTAGCTACCCTACCTAGAGAAAAAGAAAAGTAGAAAATGAGATCATCTCTCACTCTGTTACTCAGACTGACTCCAAAATCCTGGTTTCAACAATCCTGCCTCAGCCTCCTAAGTAGCAGGGACTAACTGTAGACATCCCCACTCTGCGGGACAGGTGGCCCTTTCTCAAGCAACACCACCAGACAGTCTGATTGGCACAAAGAATGTACTCAAAAGCACTTCTTAAATGAGTGGAAGCAAACACTCTTTTATGAAGCAGAACTTGCTTACTCCTTCTTGTTTTTCCAAAAGTGAATCAACATTTTTCAAACCAGCCCCTTCCCTGTTCTGCTACTGGGCACTACAGTTCAATTTACCTCTTAGCTACCACTTCCTCTTAGTTTCCCTTCAGAGATAAATCGTAAGGTTCCAGCTTGCTGTCACTCATTTTGTTATTTCTCATTCAATAGTTACTGAGTGTTGGTGCTCTGGGGACGTAGGAGTGAATAGATGCTCCCCAGGAAAGAGAGAAGAAAAGCATATCATAGATAAGACTTATCAAAATATCAAAGCTGGTTATGAAATCACCCAGCATTAATCAATTGTACAATGTACTTGAAGTTGTTAGATAATGACAATTCTCATTAAGTACAGCTCTCAAGTCCAATAACTTTCCCCTTGAAATAGACGCTAAAACAGCAGACTGAAGGGAAAATGGTATAATAATTATATCTGGATATAATAATGTCGATAATATAATGTAGCATTAAAGTCTTCAGAGACTTTAATTTTTGAGGGGCTTTTATGGGTAGTGTGCCTTTCTCTCAACCTTCTGTTATTGCTTTCACTTTTTCTGGCCTCCACGTGGACAGAAGTCATGAGAAATCTAAACAGAAGCCATGTGCAGGATTTTGTCCTGGTGGGTTTCCCCACCTCTCCACCCCTCCAGCTCTTCCTATTTTTCTTCTTTTTTGCAATTTATCTACTGACAGTGTTGGAGAATGTCCTCATTGTTTCTACAGTTTGGCTCACTCCAAGCCTTCACCGCCCCATGTACTTCTTCCTGTGCCATCTCTCTTTCCTGGAACTATGGTACATCAATGTCACCGTCCCTCGGCTCTTGGGAGCCTTTCTCACCGGCGACGGTCGAGTCTCCTACGTAGGTTGCATGACTCAACTCTACTTCTTTATTGCTCTGGCCTGCACCGAGTGTGTCCTCTTGGCGGTGATGGCCTATGACCGCTACCTGGCCATCTGCGAACCCCTCCGATACGCTAGCCTCATGCCTGCCAGCCTGGCCACGCGTCTTGCTGCTGCCTCATGGGGCAGCGGTTTCTTCAGCTCCATGATGAAGCTGCTGTTCATTTCCAGACTGTCTTACTGCGGGCCCAACATCATCAACCACTTTTTCTGTGACATTTCCCCACTGCTCAACCTCACCTGCTCTGACAAGGAGCAAGCCGAGCTGGTAGACTTCCTGCTGGCTCTGGTCATGATCCTGCTCCCTCTGCTGGCTGTGGTCTCCTCCTACGCTGCCATCATCGCGGCCATCCTGAGGATCCCGACCGCTCAAGGACGCCGCAAAGCTTTCTCCACCTGTGCCTCCCACCTGGCCGTGGTGGTCATCTACTACTCCTCCACTCTCTTCACGTACGCCCGGCCACGGGCCATGTATACCTTCAACTACAGCAAAATCATCTCCGTGCTCTACACCGTCATCGTGCCCTGCCTCAACCCAGCCATCTACTGCTTGAGAAACAAGGAGGTGAAAGAGGCCTTCAGGAAGACGCTGCTTGGGAGGTGTCACTATCTCAGGAATGTTCCAGACTGACGGAAAATGGAGCTTGGTAGGGAGAAAAATAACAGACTTTTGTAACGCTGTTTGTTTGTCTGGTTGGTTTTGGAATTGGGTTTCACTCTAGCCCAGGCTGACCTGGGATTCACTATGTAGTCTCTGGGTGGCCTTGAATTCATGGTAATTCTCCTACCTCTGCCTTCCAAGTGCTGGGACTAAAGTCAGGCACCACCATGCCTGGCTTTTTTATAACTACTTATCTACAATTTACATGTAATTTTTATTATAATCCCCTCCCGTTACTTTTTGGCCTCCCTCACTCACTCCTTTTTCACTGAATCCCTTTTTCTTTTTTTTTTTTTATAAATTCCAACTTTTTTTTAAATTTTTATTTATTTATTTATTTGAGAGTGACAGACACAGAGAGAAAGACAGATAGAGGGAGAGAGAGAGAATGGGCGCGCCAGGGCCTCCAGCCTCTGCAAACGAACTCCACACGCGTGCGCCCCCTTGTGCATCTGGCTAACGTGGGACCTGGGGAACCAAGCCTCGAACCGGGGTCCTTAGGCTTCACAGGCAAGCGCTTAACCACTAAGCCATCTCTCCAGCCCTGAATCCCTTTTTCTTTACAGCTAGACCCTCTTCTATTTTGATGTCCGCTTTTTGCCCTCTTCCATCATCCATGATGATGTGTTGATGGGACCAATGTTGGGCAGGTAACAACCACCATGAGATATGGATATGCCTGCCACTTTGTGCTCCACAACATTCCTTCCCATTATTTGGCTCTTGCATTCTTCCTGCCACTCTTCTACAATGGCCTCTGAGCCCTGGGTGGTGTCACAGAAATGCTTCATTGAGTGAGGAACACTCAAGTGTCACTTCTCCTGAGCACATTGGTGACTTTGAGTCTCCACAGTAGTCACCGTCATCTGAAAAGAGAAACTTCTGTGCCCAAAAGTGAGAGAAGCACTAATATATGAGCATGAACATAAATACTTGGGTGGCAACTTCCTGGGCATAATGTATCCACTTAGAACAGTAGTAGGTTTCTGCCTAGGACTTATGACCTTACTAGACATAGGCTTTTTTTTTTTTTTTTGCCTAAGCTTTTAGTACCAGGCCTGAATTCCCTCCCATGGAACAGACTTCAAATCCAATCAGAGAGCAGTTGGTTATGCCCATAACTGACTTGCTGATATCGTACTAACGGGTAAACCTTTATTGGTGGGCCCATTGTGTAGTTTGCAAGGATCACTGCTGATTCAAACAATGATAATTTTCCTCCCCCAGCAGGCTACATTGTATTTTCCAGACCATGATAACAAGTCAGCAAGGAGGAAGCGTCTAGCTCACTTCTAGCTTGATTTCTCAGTGAACTGCAACCAAAGAATATCGTGTTCTCAGCGGTAGAGTCTTACTACCTAGTCCTAGTGGTCAACAAACAGCACTGGCAATAACAAATAACAGTCTTAACAGGGTTCCCCAAGGAAATCACAGAATGGGCTTCCATCAATGGCAATGAGTTGACAGCTTCTCGGGGTTATTGTCTGAGAATCTCCTCATGCAAAGTTAAAGTTTATAGATTTTTAACCTTGCACATGACTTTCAAAGGTAAGATTGGGTTAGCTACACAGAATCATTTGGGATGGGTGTAAAACAAAGATTCCTTGAAAATGTGAGGAGAATCAAATTAAATATTGCTGAGTGGTAACCCTATCATGAATAAGTTATGATTCGTAAGGCACATGCCTTCAACCCCAGAACTCTGGAGGTAGAGGTAGGAGGACTGCTGTGTGTTTGAGGCCAGCCTGAGACTACAAAGAGAATTCCAGGTCAGTCTGGCTAGACTGAGATCCTACCTCAAAAAATAAAAAAAAAAAAAAGAATTTCTAGGTCTGGACATAGTAATAGTAACACTAGGGAAATAGAAGCAGGTGGATCATTACAAGTTTGAAGCTAGCTTGGTCTAAATAGTGAGCTCTTAGCCAGGCAGGGCTACTCAGTGAAACTTTATCTCAACAAAAACAAAAAAATTCTTAGGGGGCTGGAGAGATGGCTTAGCAGTTAAGCACTTGCCTGTGAAGCCTAAGGACCCTGGTTCAAGGCTAGATTCCCCAGGACCCACATTAACCAGATGCACAAGGGGCACACTTGTCTGGAGTTCTTTGGAGTGGCTGGAGGCCCTGGCACGCCCATTCTCTCTCTCTCTCTCTCTCTCTCTCTCCCTCTTTCTCTCTCTGTCTGTTGCTCCCAAATAAATAAATAAAAATGAATAATAAAAAAAAAAAATTCTTAGGAATCCCAGCCCTCGGGAGGCAGAGGTAGGAGTATCGCCAGGAGTCAAGGCCACCCTGAGACTACATAGTGAATTCCAGGTCAGCCTGAGCTAGAGTGAAACCCTGTCTCAAAAAAACAAAAAAAAAAAAAAAAAAGAATTCTTAGGAATTCCTATTTCATAAACAGTTTGAGAATCCCTACTTTAGCCCAAACCATTATTTTTATAGGAGAGAAAAAGAAAAAGTAATTCAAAGATCCATATTCTCAAAACTTCCATAAAAAAACTTCAAGGCTCAAGCTGACTGAAGTTAAAATACTGAAGAGCACTGTGGGTGCTCACTCAGACATACCAATGAATATGACTCAACGCTCTCATCTCTCCTCTCTGAATGTCAAAGGGATATTAAGCTAGAAGACCAAATGTGTTAGAAAACTTTTATATTTAACCAAATATTAGGGCCTGGGCCACACTAGTTGTCAAATATTTTTAAATATTTTATTTTTATTCATTTGAGAAAGAGGGAGAGAGAGAAAAGGCACACCAGGGCCTCTGGCCACTGCAAACAAACTCCATGCCCATGTGCTACCTTGTGCATCTTGTTTCCATGGGTACTGGAGAATAGAACCTGGGTCCTTTGGCTTTGTAGTCAAGCACCTTAACCACTAAGCCATCTCTCCAGTCCAAATATTTTTTTTTTAATTTTGACCCAGAGCAAAAGACAAGGAGAACAGAAAACAACATAATAAAAGATTAGAGAACCAGCAATAGGGTGAATATCTTAGCCTCATAGCCTGACTTACAAATATTCTACCAAATTCCCTTGACTTTTGGAAAGCTGTTGAAACAGCTCAGACCTATTTTCATATTCAAAATATACAAATTCATTTTCATAAACTTCTGCACATTGTAAAAAAATCAGTGAAATATATAAAAGGATCCAGTAAATGTAAACTTGAACAAATCCTAATAAAGTCACTGCACATTTGCCTACACTAAGCCAGCTTCTGTGTTTTGAGATGGTACTAGGGTGCAGGATAGAGATGGTTACTTATCAATAACAAATAAAATTTTGGAGTTTTCCACTATAAAAAAAATCCTGGGAGGCTGGAGAGATGGCTTAGCAGTTAAGGCATTTGCCTGCAAAGCAAAGCCTAACGACCTTATTCCCCAGTACCCACATCAGGCCAGATGCACAAAGTGGAGCATGCATTGGAGTTTGTTTTCAATGGCTAGAGGAAGCCCTGGAGCACCCTTTCTCTCTCTCTCTCTCTCTCTCTCTCTCTCTCTCTCTCTCTCTCTCTCTCTCATCTATCTCTCCTTGCAAATAAATAAATAAAAATAAAATGAATAAAAATAATATGACTTAAATAAAGCAGGCAAAATTTCTTTATTTTTAGTTAAAAAAAATAAAACTATTGCTCAGTTTTCATTTTGTTCTCTTCTTTCCTAGAAGGCATGGACTTGTCATTCAGTGTCTTCTTTTGCAGAAGGCATGGAACTTGTGATTAGTGTTCAGACACTATAAGCCACACATTTCAATTTAATTCTGGGATTATTACTAAGAAATTATACAACCATAAGCAAGGAACTTTACTCTCTCCTCTTAGTTAGTCCCACCTCATATGCTTGTTGTGAATATCAAGTAAATACTGTATATCTGAATGAAGAATTGAAAACTATCTGGCTGGAGAGATGGCTTAGTGGTTGAAGCACTTGCCTGCAAGGCCTAAGGACCCAGGTTCAATTTCCCAGGATCTGCATGAGCCATATACACAGGGTGGCACATGCGTCTGGAATTGTTTGCAGTGGCTAGGTGCCCTGACATGCCCGCGCTCTCTCTCTCTCTCTCTCTCTCTCTCTCTCTCTCTCTCTCTCTCTTTCTCATAAATAAGTAGCAATAAAATATTAAATAAAACTATGGATAAGTTTCTCTGTGGAAAACAATTCAACTACTTTTGTAATTTAGTCTGTCTTTTGCAGAGTTCTAGATGTCCATGAAACTGTCTTAAGAGACATTGGCTCCTGTTATGATTAATGGCATAAGTTAAGGTGAAATTGGCACTCTTTTAAGCAGATATTATATTCTCGTAAATCAGCTATGATTCTGAGTGGCAATAGTCTTGCCCACTGGCTGCTTTCATGACTGCTCCCCAATAAGACAAGCATCTAATACTGCCATGCTGTGATATTATATATCATATCCTATGTATTCCTAAGTGCCTTTGATGTCAAGTTTGGGTTTTGGTAGTGTGCTGAATTGTTTGGGGATCATAAGAAGATCATCTGGGCTGGGTGTGGTGGTGGATGCCTTTAATCCCAGGACTTGGCAGAGGTAGGAGGATCACTATGCATTCTAGGCCACCCTGAGACAACATAGTGAATTCCAGGTCAGCCTGGGCTAAAGTGAGACTCTACCTCAAGAAAAAAAAAAAAAAAAAGCTAAGAAGAGCATCTAGGACATGTAACACAGTTCAAAGTAAGCACTCATAGCTGTTAAAGCCTTGTTATTATTTGTTATGAAGAAACTGATAATGTTGGGCTGGAATATAATGCTAAATAAGTGGAGTTCTTACCTAACACACACAAAGCCTTGAGTTTAACCCCCAACACTGCACAAGACCAGGCAGAGTGGTATACTCGGGAGGTTAAGGCAGGAGAACAGTTCAGTGTCATCCTCAGCTGGATAGTACATTAGAAGTCAGCCTGGGCTACCCAAGACTGTCTCAAAAACAAAATTATAGATATATACATACGTATATATGGAGAGAGAGAAAAAAAACATATGCGTGTCCTTACTCCCTTTTGTATATACAGTTACCATCTGAATGTGATATATTTATTGTTTACATCTACCGAGTTACTGATGCATAGATCCATGCTGTAAAGAGGTGTGATACTTATAAGCACAATATCTGAATATTAGGTGTTAACATATCTGTGTGCATTCATATCAATAAGTCTTTAAAGGATGATTAAATGCCTTTTAATTTTTTAAATGATTAGATGTCTTTTCTGAATGTTTTGTTATAGTACTGTTGTTCCTCAGAAAACATAATTATTATCTGATAGACTTTCTATAAATAAAAGCAAATACACATCCCCCACCCCCCACCCCATTTCACACACAACTTTTCTCTCCCTCCTTCCTTTTCTCTAGAGTCTACTTGAAAAGTCTGGGTCATGTACTTCCAGTCAGCCTGAGGTCCCTCTTGTGCTCCAAGGTTCCACTTAGCTTGCTTGATCTTGCCCTACTACTCCCCAGGGATGTCCGTGAGCCATGGAAGGGCTGAGTAGTTTTCAGGAGGATATATCTCCTGAGAAGTGCCCTGTGGGTGAAGGGAATTTGGTTTCTGCTCTTCCAGTAGCTTGGAGACAAGAGAGGCACAAATAGCTCAGCACCATTTGGTACCTTTTTCAAGCCCAGCAGAAACACACACCAGACTTGCCCAGCAACCCTCTAGGCTAAGGGACAGTGTTCTCTGCCCTTTCTACATGATCTCTGTTTTCATTACAAGCTATCCCTGACAAGGGTTGGAAGAGTTATATCTCTAGACAAAAATGGTGAGTTGAACAAAATATACTCAGATGTTTCCAAAAGGAGAATTTCTTCAGCTTTCTATTGTTTTGTAGAAGGGAAATGGAATAATTTGAGGTCATTTTTACTTAAATTATGGAGTAATCAGGATTTTCATTTTGTAGAATATTTTTATTTATTTATTTGTATGTGGGTGCACCAGGATCTTTGCCACTGCATTTAAGTGTCTGTCCAGCCTTATGTGGGTATCTGGAACTTGAATGCAGGCTAACAGGCTTTTGCAAGCAAGTGCCTTTAGCCACTGAACAATCTTTCCAATGCTGTATTTCTTTTCTTGAAGCTGTTTTCTTTGAGCCTATGATAAGTGTCATTCCAACAAGATATATAGAAAAAGAACACTTGGTACATATGTAGAGCAATCTCAATTCAACTAATACTTTAATGGTTATGTAGCTCCAGCACTATGAGAAATGCTAGGGCCTCAGATGTGTACGTTATCTCTTTTTTCCCTTGAGAACCCACTCTAGATAAAGTGGGTCCAAGTCTCTGGAAAACGTCTAGTTGCCTGTTCTACTAGAGGTGCCTCGATTCGAGGTACTGTCTGAACCCACTGCCTGGAAGGACAGTGTGCACGTATACAACCACTTAGAGGACAGAAAAGGGGGCAGTAGGGCCAGAGAGATGGCTGAGTGGTTAAACATGCTTTCCTGCAATGCCTGCAGCTCCGGATTCAATTCCCCAGTACCCATGTAAATCCAGGTGCACAAAGTGGCACATACATGCATCTGGAGTTTGCCTGACATACCCACTTTCTCTCTCTTCCCTTCTTTCTCTCTCTCTCCCTCTCTCTCTCCCTCCCTCCCTCCCTCCTCACAAATAAATAAAAAATATTTTTAAAAAGAAAAATGGCTACTAGAGAGAGTTCACGTGTGACAGCACACATGAATACATGTGTGAGGAATTCTATAGGTAAAAGTATGTGAATATGCATTGATGTTTTATGTTAAATAATGGAAGCTGCTGTCACACCAGATGCTACCTACAGAACTTTTTATGATTTACCATTCCTTAGATGATAAAGAATGGTTTGGCTGATATTTATAGCACTGAAAAGGTGAAGGTAAGCCTCCATTTCTGCTGTATTGATTATTCAAAGAATACATTATACGGTCACATTAATCTTGAACTAGACCTCCTAGGATATATTGCAGATCAATCATGTTAAAAATGATACCAATACGATTTAAGCCAGTTTTCTGCAGGGGGACATAATTCAAACACAGACTGTGATTTTGGAAAGTTGTACAGGGCGTGGAGGTTCAGAGATATTAAATAATATTTTCCCCTTAGTTTTCAAACCCAAGTCAAAGGAGTTCACTTATGGCTGCTAGGTATTCTTTCGCAGCACAAACTTAGGAAGCACTATGCCACAACCCAGAAGCATAGTTGTCCTTAATAAATCTTACAAAACAAGGCATGTTCAGAGCACCCCATCCAAGGCTCGGGGAACCTCGGGGAAAGATGTGGGAGTGTGAGGAGGGCGGGAGGGCTGCGGAGTGTAGTCTTCCGGATAAGACACAGTCATTACCCTCAGGAACTCACAGCAGCTGGGGTTTTCTGTTTTGTTTTGTTTTGTTTTGATTTTCAAGGTAGGGTCTTACTCTGGTCCAGGCTGACCTGGAATTAACTCTGTAGTCTCAGGGTAGCCTTGAACTCACGGTGATCCTCCTACCTCTGCCTCCCGAGAGCTGGGATTAAAGGCGTGCACCACCACGCCCAGCCAGCTGGGGTTTTCTGCACAAGATTGTGCCTGTTAAGGCCTCACCTCCGATGGAGGAAGGATACGTGAGACCCCTCACACCTCCCAGGGTAGCTAATGGTTGCTGGGAGAGGGGAGCCAAGTTCATGAGTGATGTAGCCACTGGGAGGCTGCCCATTACATAGTAAATAACCTTCCCTCCATGATCAGAAGAGCAAACAATTTAACTCAGTGGTTGAAAATTATTTTTTTTAAAAGGAATAAAATGTGGAGATCAATGGAGAAGAAGGATGTTAGAGGGAAAGAAGGGGCATTAGAGGGGGTAAAATCAAAATACATTATGTACATGTATGAAAATGTCAAAATGGGAAAAATACATTAAAAAATTTATTTGTTTTAAAGTTTTTTGTTTTGTTTTGTTTGTTTTGTTGAAGTAGCATCTCACTCTAGCCCAGGCTGACCTGGAATTCACTATGTCTCGGGGTGGCCTTGAGATCACAGTGATCCTCCTATCTCTGCCTCCCAAGTGCTGGAATTAAAGGTGTGCACCACCATGCCTGGCCCTATAAAAAAAAATTTTTAAACGAAATACATGAGGTACAAAAACTGTTTTTAGACTTTTATATACTGAATTTCTACATTCTATCTATTTGTCTGACTACTGGTTTATAGAAGCCTCTCAACTCACTGATTGCCTTTTTTTTAAGACAAAGAAATCTCAAACAATTTTGTGCAGCCATCAATTATGTACACCTATCTAATAATCCTTATCTGGCTGCATTTACAGATAAAACCCAGGGTTTTTACTGAACTATTTAGATTTTTGTCTAGGAGTTCCAGTGTTAGGAACAGCTTTGTCATATTCTCTTTTTATTATTAAGACTCTGATAATGTTACTATCCATTAATATTAAAGTGCTTTCATTTTACATGACACTTAAAACATAAAATGGTGCATAATTATATGGTATATTGTAATATTTTAACACTCATATATATTGTGTAATGCTCAAATTAGGTTAAACATAGGTTCTTATTTAATAAAATAGAAAAGGAAGATGGGCCAGAGAGTTAGCTCAGTGATTAAAGTGTTTGCCTACAAGATCTAGCCACCCGAGCTCAATTCCCCAGTACCACATAAACCAGATGCACAAAGTGGTATGTGCATCTGGAGTTTGTTTGCAGTGCCTAGAAGCCTGGGCACACCCATTCTCTCTCTCTCTCTCTCTCTCTCTCTCTCTCTCTCTCTCTCTCTCTCTCTCTATCTCTCTCTCCTTGAAAATAAATAAATAAATAAGGAAGATGGATTAGAATTGCATCCCTTTAAAACTGATTTGAGCTGGGAGTGGTAGCACACGCCTTTAATTCCAGCTCTTGGAAGGCAGAGGTAGGAAGATCAGTGTGAGCTTGAGGTCATCCTGGTACTACAGAGTGATTTTCAGGTCATCCTGGGCTACAGTGAGACCCTATCTTGAGGAAAAAAAAAAATGCTTTGAAGGAATGAGGGTTTTTTTGTTTTTTTTTTTTATCCCCTTTGAAAATACTTGCCTATGGAAGATCCAAGACCAGTATGATCACCTCTTCCCAACCTATGCAATCTTCTTATGTCCCTATATGAGTTGTTGAAGTCCAGGTAGAGAGCAAATGACTACTGTCACACCCCTCACTCCTTGTCCCCAACTTTGAGGACTCTCAGACCCACAGTTTAACCAGATCATCTCCACTGAGCTCATATGGCAATTGTTTTTAGTACATCTATGTTCTCCTGAGAACTTTGACCACAAAGAGTTCCTTCTCTGCCTTTTAGTAAACAAACAGCCCTTGCCAAGCACATCGGAGCCCGGGCTTCTTCATTACTCACCTGTGTGAGGACCATCACCACCCTCTGGGGAAATCAGAGGAAGCGCCTTCTGCTCTTCACTGGCGGAAAGCTCCAGGGCATCTGTTATTCCTTTCCCTGTTTCCAAAATGGAATCAAGCTATAGATTTCACATGCTTTTCATAGCATGGTGGCTGGCATCAAATGTCCCTGGAATCATGCAAGGATGATCACAAGACTTAGGAAACTAAAAGCTTAACCCTGTAAACACATGGGAGGTTTAGTCTAAAGAAGGGGTGATGTGATGAGCAAGGATGATGGGGAGTTTGGAGCTCTAGGTCGATTGCTTATTCCCAACAATGAAAGTGAATCCTTTGAAAAAGCAATGGCACTATTCTGTATAACCCCAGAAAATAGAATCAGGACTCATGGAAAAGGCAGTACTGTATTCCTGAAGTGAAAAGTGTATACTTCCCAGTCAAGGAGCTGATTTTTTTTTTTTTTAAGTAGAGCAATCTTTTTGATTCTGAGTGTTCTGTCCCTGAGGAAGATCCATAGGTGAAGATTTAAATCTGTGTATTGGAGATTCACAGATGTGGAGGTGATTTAAGTCATGACATATTAATGTTCCTTGAAGTTCCCAGACACTGTGTTTCTACAACTGGTTATTCTCTTTTCACTTCCATAGCTATAATTGTGTGTGTGTGTGTGTGTGTGTGTGTGTGTGTGTGTGTGTACGTGCACATACATACACTTGTAGTTATGTCAATGTAACTACTAGTGCAACATAACTAAGATTCGCAAAAAAATTTTCTTTTTTAATTTTATTTATTTATTTATTTATTCGAGAGAGAGAAAGAGAGAGAATGGGTTGCCAGGGCCTCCATCCAAATGAACTGTATATGTATGTGCCACCTTGTGCACCTGGCTTATGTGGATTCTGGGGAGTCGAACCTGGGTCCTTAGGCTTTGCAGCAAGTGCCTTAACTGCTAAGCCATCACTCCAGCCCTCAAAACAGAAATTTACAATTCTGTCGGAGTAAAGCTAAAAGTTAAGATGATTTGTTCTCCCTGTGCTATCATTAACTGGGTCATTAAATTGGGAATTAAATTGAATGGAGTGTGTAAGATAACCAGAAATAAAAGCTTGCCAGAAATTGACATATAACCCTTAATAAATAGCTTCTCAGCTAATGTACAGTTAACTTTGAGAAAATCACTGAAACATCCTAGATCCTCTTATCTGGCAAAAATAAAGACATTTATATTAAAATAGCATTGATTTTACAATGCTTCACTCTGTCATCTTCACCTGACACAACTCATTTTAGACCTTTGATTCCTAACTTCTTAGATTAGTATTGCTTATATTGAGGACTATTAAAATTATTTTCAGGGCTAGGAGAATGGCTTAGAGGTTAAAGGCACTTGTTTACAAAGCCTGCCAGCCTGGAGTTCAATTCCCCAGTACCCATTCAAGCTAGACACACAGTGATGCATGCATCTGGATTCTATTTGCATTGGTAAGAGGCCCTGGAATGCTTGCTCGCTCTCTCTCTCTCTCTCTCTCTCTCTCTCTCTTTCTTTCTCTCCCTCTCTTATAAATATAATAAAATATTTTAAAACTATTTTCAAAGGTACAATGTAATACAATAAAAGCACAGATAAACTACATGAGCTTGGTGGTACATGCCTATTATCATAGCACTCAGGAGGCTGAGGCAAGAGAATTACCAGTTTGAGGCACTGGGCTACCTTGTCTTAAAATACACACATGAACACAAATAAACACACACAGAGAGAAATACACACAAACCCAATTCACTGATCATCTTCTATCTTCTCATACACAAAAAGCAGAGTGATAAAAATAAAAAATTGATTATTTACATTCAATTCTGTCACTAAGGCAGGTAAGAAATTGGCAGCTGTCAAAATTGAGATAAATAATTAATATTACTTGGTCAAGTGGACACCATGCCATTCATTCTAGCTAATGCCCTGACTGTGGAAATTGTGGTGGATAAAAGAGGAGTGCTTCCAGACACACAGTGTGAGGCAGCATCTAGCCGTGAGGGCACTTAGCGCATGAACAACTCCACAGGACCTGGTTTCTGGAGAACTCTGGCCAGAGGGATGGCTTTGGACTATGGCAGATGTGCTTCCTGACATGCCTGCCTGGAAGGCAGCCCAACCAGTCTTAGAAGCTCCTAGGCTATGCCTCAGACAGGTCAGCTTTGGAGACTAGAAACCTAGTCCCCTTCCTATATTCACAGCATGTGTGTCTGTTGGTAAAGTATTCTACCTGTTTATATGCTCGTTTTCCCATTTATAAAAATAAACTTAGAGTTATATATAATATATATTTATTTAATATGACTCTTTAGCTGGGCATGGTGGCACACACCTTTAATCCCAGCACTAGGGAGGCAGAGGTAAGAGGATCACTGTGAATTTGAGGCCAGCCTGAGACTACATAGTGAATTCCAGGTCAGCTTGGGCTAGAGTGAATCCTACTTTGGAAAAACAAATATGTCACAGTACCTGACACTACCTTCAAAAGACCATCATCATAATAGGAGGAAAAGATAATGGCATTAAAAAAATGAAAGAGAGGGGGAAGGAATATGATGGAGAGTGGAGTTGCAAAGGGGAAAGTTGGGGGGAGGGAATTACCATGGTTTATTGTCTATAATTATGGAACCTGTCAAAAAGAAAAAGAAAAAACAAACATGGCAGTTTAGGAATTTGACTGTGATTGCATTTCTTTTTGGTTTGTGTGTATGGTTTTTTGTTTGTTTGTTTGTTTGTTTGTTTGTTTTGAGGTAGGGTCTTGCTCTATCCCAGGCTGACCTGGAATTCACTCTGTAGTCTCAGGTTGGCCTGGAACTCCCAGCGATCCTCCTACCTCTGCCTTCCAAGTGCTGGGATTAAAAGTGTGCACCACCATGCTAGGCTCCTATTAGATGAGATACTTTTATTCCTGACTTCATTTCTAAATTATGTATTCTAACAGTGACAATCTGTATTGCTTAAGCTACTGAGGACACATTGTGCTATTTCCTAGAGTCATTCATCAGGTTATAACTTTTTTTTTTTTTTTACCAGCCACTGGACATGCCTCTAAAAAGACAAAGTGTGGGGTGCATATAGTTTTCTGGAATATAAAAATATTTTCACTGAGCCTAAGAACATTGGTCAGAGGACTTGTATCTTACTACCACAGACTAGGAAAATGCTTTCTAAAGTGAAATCCTACCACTAATTAGTAAAAAACAAGCTGATTTCGATAGAGATGTGGTAGGAGAAATCCAGAAGGGAAACAAGCTTAAAATATTCACAAAAGTTTAGTTGTTTCAAATTATTTTCTTTAATAGTTTTATTTATTTATTTATTTATTGGAGAAAGAGGCAGAGAGAGAGAAATAGTGAATAGGCATACTAGGTCTTCCGGCCACTGCAAAGGAACTCCAGATGCATGTGCCTCCTTGTGCATCTGGCTTGCATGGGTCCTGGGGAATCGAACAGAGGTCCTTTGGCTTTGCAGGCAAGCGCCTTAGCCACTAAGCCCACTCTCCAGCCCCTATATCAAATTCTTGGACTCAGAAAGGAAAATAAAATAAGACAAAGGAAAATCTCAGGAGTATTCATAAACCTCACCTTATTTAGTGATCCTTTCAGCCCCTCTGGTCTACTGTGACCATCAGACTGCAGTGACCAAGTCAGTCAAGTTTCATGTTTCTTTTCTTTTCTCTTCTCTTCTCTTCTCTTCTCTTCTCTTCTCTTCTCTTCTCTTCTCTTCTCTTCTCTTCTCTTCTCTTCTCTTCTCTCTCTCTCCCTCCCTCCCTCCCTCCCTCTCTCTTTCTCGCTCTCTTCCTGGTGTGTGGGTATGTGTATGTGTATAAGGAAATGTTTTCTGCTTCTTTCCTATGTGGGTCTGTTTTTCCTTTCTAAACATGGATTTTATTTTGGATACACTTACTCTGTCTTTTTTTAAATAATTCTCTATCTGAGATCTAGGTGGGAGGTAGGAAACTGATGGGATAAACCAGTAGTTTCCCAGTTTTTCTCTTTAGAAAGAAAGCTCTCCTTACGGAGCAGCCCTCCTCTAGGCATTCTGTATATTTATGCCTCAAAAGTAAGGCTATTGAGAAGGGGAGTGAAGTGACGACTTTGTTTCTGGAGAAGAGTCGAAGATAAACAGTGGGACCTGGGAGAAAAGATGAAAACAATGAGCTGCTTCATATCCAGGAAGTTGTGGGATGAGTCTCGGAGCCTCTTACAAAGAGACATAGTTTGCTTGAGTACTGGACAATAATGCAGAATTGTCTGACACAGGAAAGAGTTTTATCACTCTCAATTAGATTAGTTCTTCCATCCAATGCTCTTGGAAAAGTCCTGTCATGCTTTGTCATTAATAAGTGATGTTTCCACTATTCAGTTTCTCAGTATTATTATTTATGGACATAGATGTCCCTGGGATTGGGGCTGCCATGGAGAGTGTGTGTTGCTTTGGGGGATGGGCTACTGTCTGTGGAAGTTCCTTAGCTTGGAAAAGTAATAGCAAATGACCATAGGAACTTATCTCTAAAGCCCTTTCATGTTTATAAAATACTAATACATCCCACTATCCTTAGCCAGAGACAAGAGTGGGATTTAGCTTCTATTTTGTTTTCAGTAGGCATACAGAGATTTATATATCATTTATTCTGGCATGTTAAAAAAAAAAAGAGTGGTATTTAAATATATTTTCCAAACTCATCATCAAGCAGGCTATACAAAGGATTGGAAACATTAACCTTCAAATTACTTATTCGATTTCATCCTCATAAAAACTAGTCAACATGAATATCACACTAATCCTGTGGGTATATTCAACTATTGCTTCACTCAAGCTTTGTAACTTTTTGGATAAAATCAAGGGTATTTTTCTCCATTCTACAGATAAACCAATGCCTACAGAGACTTCAGCATCTCACAAATTATACCTACATAGTGGTCAACTCCATCTTCTGCCTCTCTTTTTCATAGGAAGCTTCCACCTGCAGTGAGAGAGTGGCTGAGAGGGACCTTCCTATGCCCAGAAAAGATACCTTGACAAAACACATGCCTGGGAATTGGGAGTTTTGATTCCACATCTATGTTATAAGCTCTGTAAATCTAATTGGGAGCTGGAGAGATTGTTTAGTGGTTAAGGCACTTTTGCCTGCAAAGCCAAAGGACCCAGGTTCGATTCCCCAGGACCCACATAAACCAGAGGCACAAGGTACTGAGTGCATCTGGAGCACCTCTTTTCTCCCCGACCCATCTGCCTCTCTCTCTTAAATAAATAAATAAAATTTAATCTTAACTCAAAAACTTTGATTTTCATCATAATTCCAGGGGAAATAAAGACAAAGGCAGGCCAGCTCTCATTGTGATAAACTCCAGGGGCAGACTACCAGTGTAGCCAAGAATGAGATGTGTTGGGGGTCAAAGTAGAAAATGACTTTGTCCTTCCCCCAGCCAGCCATGATCATCGGGGTTCTCGAAGTGGACAACCTTACTGCGACAACGCATTTCATTCTTCTGGGATTCCCCACCCGACCATCCTTCCAGCTGGTGCTCTTCTCTGTCTTCTTGACAACCTACTTGCTGACGCTGGTAGAGAACCTTCTCATCATCCTGGCTGTGCGAGGCAACAGGCAGCTGCACAAGCCCATGTACTTCTTCCTGAGCCACCTCTCTTTCCTGGAGATGTGGTATGTCACAGTCATCAGCCCCAAGATGCTGGCAGACTTCCTCAGCCAGGACAAGAGCATCTCCTTCAACGGCTGCATGACTCAACTGTACTTCTTTGTGACCTTTGTCTGCACTGAGTACATACTCCTGGCTGTCATGGCCTTTGACCGCTACATAGCCATTTGCAATCCGCTGCGCTACCCCATCATTATGACCAGCCAGCTCTGTGGCGTGCTGGCCGGGGGATGCTGGTTCTGTGGACTCATAACTGCCATGATTAAGATGGTTTTCATAGCCCGCCTCCGCTACTGTGGCACGCCTCGTATCAATCACTACTTTTGCGATATCTCTCCACTGCTCAATGTCGCCTGCGAGGACTCCGCGCAAGCCGAGCTGGTAGACTTCTTCTTGGCCCTCATGGTCATTGCTGTCCCTCTTTGTGTAGTTGTGGCCTCTTACGCCACCATTCTCACCACCATCCTCAAGATCCCATCTGCCCAAGGTCGCAAAAAGGCATTTTCCACCTGCGCCTCTCATCTCACGGTTGTAACCCTCTTTTACTCCACGACCCTGTTCACCTATGCCCGCCCAAAGCTCATGTATGCCTACAATTCTAACAAGGTGGTGTCTGTTCTCTACACTGTCATCGTTCCGCTTTTAAATCCCATCATTTACTGTCTGAGGAACCGGGAAGTAAAAGCAGCCCTCAAAAAGACTGTACTTCGCAATAGAAGTGGGTCCAGGGGAGATGAAGAATTCAGTAGTTAAGAAAACCTTACAGAATCTTCTCCAGCCTAAAGAGGCCGATGATGACCATTCACTTTCTCCTTTGGTTTCACTGCCATTTATCCATCAACCACCAGTACTGTGTGTGTGTGTGTGTGTGTGTGTGTGTGTGTGTGTGTGTGTGTGTCCACCCCTGAAAACAGAGCCATCCTCTCACAGGGGCTCCACTCTAACAGATTAAAAGACATACTGTAAATATTTTATGAAAACCATTAAGGACTGGAGAGATTTCTCAGTGGTTAAAGTGCTTAAGTGCAAAGCCTAAAAACACAGGTTCAATCCCCTAGCACCTATGTAAAGCCAGATGCACAAAGTGGTACATGTATCCGGAGTTTATTTGCCATTCTCAATCTCTCTCCCCTGCCCCATTCCTCCTTACAAATAAATAAATAAAAATATTTTTAAAAAGACACATTGAGCCAGGCATGGTCGCATAGCTTTAATCCCAGCAGCTGGGAGACAGAAGTAGGAGGATCACTGTGAGTTTGAGACCAGCCTGGAACTACACAGCGAGTTCCAAGTCAGTCTGGGCTATAGTGAGACCCTATCTTGAATAAATAAATAAATAAATAACTTTAGCTGGACATAGTGGCACACGCCTTTAATCCCAGAGGTAAGAGGATTGCTATAAGTATGAGGCCAGCATGAGACCTTATCTTGAAAAGGAAAAGAAAACAAACAACAAAAAAAACAAAAAACATTGAAATAAGGATGGAAGGGCAGGGGAGAGACTTGGAAAGAACAAAGAGGCAGGAAGTCGCTCTCCTCAATACAGCTTAACAGAAATAAATTCCAGATGATATAAACTAATAGAGAATAAAACCATCTTTTTGCTTCCATCTTGGATAAGTAAAAGAAAAATGCTGGGGAATTTTTAATTCCTACTATGGTGCAATTTTTTTTAAAACAACTGGTAAAATTCGTAGTAGGTAACAAAGTTATGTTTTCAACCTGCATGATAACAGATAGCTTCATTAGAAGTCTTTCCAAAAAACCTTCTAAAAATTGAACCTTCTGTGGGAAAACTTATAAAGAATGTGTACATCGTTACTAGACATTGCTTAGGTAGCAGTTGTTTTATAGGCTGAATTATGCTTTACAAAACAGTGATATGCTGAAGCTTTGGTCCCCAATAACCTCAGCATGCGGCCTTACTTGGAAACATGATTTCTGAAATTGTACTTAATTTTAAATGAAGCTATCAGACTTGAGTCATAATGAAAAGGGAAATTTGTACACAAATACAGATGACCCGTGGGACAGAACTATGAAATTGCATGGAGTGAGACAGGCACATTACCGGAATATTTCTGGAAGCCAAGGAATGAGAAGTATTGGTGGCCAACACCAGAAGAAGAGGCAAGAAAGGATTCCCTTTAGAGCTGCCAGGAAGAACACGACTCTACAACTTCCCTTTCTGACCTCCAGCCTCCAGTATGCTCAGACAGTAGTTTTTGTTGTCTTAGGATATCCATATTTTGGTTCTTTGCAACAACAGTCCTAAAAAATCAATATAGTAACCAATAAACCTCATTAATATTTATAATAAGTACTGGAAATCAAAAGTTTGGCAGCATTGAAATTTCCCAAACTATTTATTAGTTATTTATATAAAAGATATAACTGATTAGGATGACACTGTAAAGGTATAAAAATTTATTATACAAGCCAGACATGGTGGTACACACCTGTAATCCCAGCACTTGGGAGGCAGAGGTAGGAGGAGCGCTGTGAGTTGGTGGCCACCCTGAGACTACATAGTGAATTCCAGGTCAGCCTGGGCTAGAGCGAGACCCTATCTCAAAAAAAAAAACAAAAAGACTTTATTATTCTACCTCTAGTTATATAAAATATCTCAAACCCTAGAACTTAACATAGAAATATTTGCTCCCAACAGCCCTGTAATTTCTTTTATTTCTTTTTTTTCAAGGTAGGGTTTCCCTCTAGCTCAGGCTGACCTAGAATTTACTATGTAATCTCAGGGTGGCCTTGAACTCACAGTGATCCTCCTACCTCTGCCTCCCCAAGTGCTGGGATTAAAGGCATATGCCACCACGCCCAGTTTAGGCCTGTAATTTCAAATCTAAATTTCTATACACAGAGATGATTTAGGTAAACATGCACACCAAGAGCCAGTTCAATAAGATATTAAAAGCATGTACGGAGCTGGAGAGATTTCTCAGTCGTCAAGGTGCTTGCCTGAAAAGCCTAACAACCTAAGTTCAATTCCTCCGTTTCCATGTAAAGCCAGATGCATAAGGTGGCATATGCATCTAGAATTAATTTGCAGTGAATGAAAGCCCTGGCATGTTTATTCTCCCCCCCCCTTCTCTCTTTGTTTCTCTCTCTCTCTATCCTCTTTGTCTCTCTGATTTCAAACATCCTAAACCATATGAATGATTAGATAAATTGTGACTTATCTATGAGATAAAATATTATAACATCAGAAGTCAGGTTTTAAGAGAAAATGATATTCAATAATTATAATACTGAATAATAAAGCAGAATATAAAATTATATAGTAGAATTTAATTTTGTAACACAATTGATAAGGTTACCAATGGATGGCAGGAAGAGCAGTATAAAAGCATATGAAAAAGCTCCAAGAGGAATATTAAGTAATGTCTTCAAAACAATGTTCTACAAGTTTAGGGTTTATAATTTCCCATATTCCTCAAAGCTCTATAAGGAACACATATTCATGTTATCATTACTTTAACACACAAACTCTAAAATACATGGGGGGTGGGGAGTCCCTGATGGTGTGTTTTCCTTGTTTTGAGCAGATTTAATAATAAAGATTCCATGGACGTCATTCCTGGTTCTAATTTATATTGATGGGTATGTGTATTGAGTCAAATATCATCACTCTAATCTGTGACCATGTTTTTAATACTATTGAGAAATAAAACAAATAGGAGGGCTAGCTAAGATTAAAAATGTCATCCTTCTATAATCTACAGTGCACAATTTGTGGCTGTTCTGGAAGAGGCAGCATTGTGCTGTGGAAGTACAATGAATGGGTTTCCTGCTGCCTATTCTCCGATGAGACAGACTTCTGCACCAATCAGCCAGCACAGCTAGACACTTTAACATCTCCATCCAGGACTGTAGAGATGGCTTACTGGTTAAGGCACTTGCCTGTGAAGCCTAAGGACTCAGATGTGATTCCCCAGTATCCATGTAAGGCAGATGCACAAGATGGTGCTTGGGTCTGGAGTTCCTTTGCAGTGATTAGAGGCCCTGACACACCTATCCCCTCTCCCTCTCTCTCTCTCTCTCTCTCTTTCTCTATCTCTTTCTCTCATAAATAAATAAATAAATAAATGAAGAGACTTTTTAAAAAAATTATTAAATCTCCACACTAGGGCTAGAGAAATGGCTCAGCAGTTAAGGTTCTTGCCTACAGAGTCTAATGACAGGTCCAATTCCCCAGTGCCCATGTGAAGCCTGACGTACAAAGTGGAGCACACATCTGGAGATCGTTTGCAGTGGCTGGAGACCCTGATGTGCCCATTCTCTTTATCTGTTTGTCTCCTCTCCATCTCCCTCTGCTTGCTAATAATTAAAAAATGAAGAATAAGTCTACATGCTAACCTTCTGGCTTCCTGAGACTCAGTGATTCCCAAATAGGAGAGTGAGGTTCATATGGGCCGTCTTCTCCCGATGGAGTAAGATGCCAGAAGTGACTGAACAAGACCTTGTTTTGTTCAAATCCGAGAAATTGGAAGGATGTATCGTCTCTGGACAGGAAACAAAATAATGTTTAATTGCAAAATGAATAACTTTTAAATAATATTAATGGGCTCATTATATATAAAGATGTGCCTGATACAAAGACAGGAGAAGATAAAAGAAAACGGTGGCAACAGGACTGGATATGGCTGAGTGACTAAAGGCGCTTGCTTACAAAGCCTGACGGCCTGAGTTTGATTCCCCAGCACCCACAAAAAGCCAGATGTGCAAAGCGGTGCATGTATCTGGAGTTCATTTGCAGTGGCAGGAGGAAGCTCCGGTGTGCCCACCCCCCACCCAACACACTCTGCTTACAAATAAATAAATAAATAAAATATATTTACATTTAACCAAATGTTGTATGCCATTGAAAATACATTGATATTAATCTGAACTAGACTGTATGAATTAGGAAAAGATTTCAATCCTCTGGGTAACCACAAAAAGAATACCTAAAGTTGTATATAACAAAAATAAGGACAAGGAATTGAAGTGCTATACAATGAAACAGCTATTCAATGTGGGAGCTAGTAATGTATGAACTGAGAAATAAAAAGACATAAAACAAACAAACAAACAAAAAAAACCCACCAAGACCAAGATGCTCAGTTCTAGTCCTAGCTTATCCCTAATGTAAATGGATTGGATGTTCCAATAACAAGGCAGAACTTCACAGAATGTGCCGGCTGCTGTGTGTTCAGTCATCCCCCTAGTTGGAGGGAGATAACCCTTCATCAACAATAGGTACTCAAGAACAAGTAAAATGCCCCACCACACATTTTCTGTAAGAGATGTACTTCAGAACAGAATGAAAAAAGAAGAAACCTCAAAAGTAACAGGCTGGGAAAACAAAACAGTAACCAAAAGAATTCAAATACTATATTATTATCTGACAAAAAAAATAATGGCATCTAAAGATAAATTAGCTTATATGACAAAAGATTAAATTCAATTAGAAGGCTGAGCAAAGATAAACACATATCCATCAAACAACTAAGCCCCAAAATATGGGAGTCAAAACCTGACAAATACACAATGAATAATAACAGCCAAAGACTTTACCACCTATAGGTAATTTGGTAAATCAAAAAGTAGCCAGAGCCAGGTGTGGTGGTTCTAATCCCAGAACTTGGGAGGCAGAGATAGGAGAAATGATGTGAATTTGATGACCCCTGAGACTGCAGAGTAAATTCCAAGTCAGCCTAGGCTAGAATAAGACCCTACTTCAAAAAACAAACAAAAAGTAAAATAAATAGCTGGGCATAGTGGCATATACCTTTAATTCCAGCAGAGGTAGGGATAGAAGGATTTCTAGGAGTTCAAGTCCAGTCTGAGACTACATAGTGAATTCCTGGCTAACCTGGGCTAGAGCAGGACTCCATCTCAAAAAAAAAAAAAAAAAAAAAAAGATGGGCCGGAGGGGTGGCTTAACAGTTAAGGCACTTGCTTGCAAAGCCAAAAGACCCAGGTTCTATTTCCTAGGACCCACGTTAGCCAGATGCACAAGTGGGAGCACACATCTGGAGTTTGTTTGCAGTGCGTGGAAGCCCTGGAGTGCCCATTCTCTCCCTCTCCACCCCCCCTTTCTCTCTCTCTCTCTCTCTCTCTCTCTCTCTCTCTCTCTCTCTCTCTCTTTCTCTCTCTCTCTCTCTGTCTTTCTCTGTCAAATAAATAAAATATTTTTTTAAAAAGGAAATAAAAAACCAGGAAGGATGTATAACTAGACAAGCATAAATATATGTAGACTATACTACCAACCAAACACATGCTCTTCTCAAGTGCACATGAAACATTCCTAAAGATAAACCATGTGTTAGGACATAAAATACAAATACTAATACATTAAAATGGATAAAGGGGATGGGGAAATGGCTCATGATTAAAGGTGCTTCCTTGCAAAGGATGCTGACCTGAGTTTAATTCTCCACCACCCACATAAAGCCAGGCCCAAAGAGTAGGGTATTCATCTAGTGGAAAGAGATCACAGTGTATGTGTACCCACACATACACACACACACACACACACACAATTTTTAAGAAAAATTAAAATAGATAGAAATCGTGTAAACTATGACCCACAATGGTATGAAACAAGAAGGCAATAATCTAGAGTGGAAACTAAACTGCACACCCTTTAACAGAGGAATTTGAAAAGAAATAAAATTAGAAATGCAAAATAATTGCAGATAATTGACAATAAAGACACAATCAGTAAAACAGAGACATGCAGCTAATGCACTGCCCAGAGGTAAATTTGCAGTTGTAAAACTCCTTCCTTACAAAGAAGAGATGTCTCAAGTTAACTCACCTGTAAACTTTAAAAATCTACAAAAATACACGGAAACCACATTTAGTCCCATTGACCATGTAATTTCACATTTAAGCTTCTGTATGAAGGATAATTTAGAAACGTGTATACACAAATAAACAATTCAGTACATTTTGTGTGTGTGTGTGTGTGTGTGTGTGTGTGTGTGTGCGTGCGTGCATGTGGGTGTGTTTGATGTGATGTATACACATGTATATGCCCATGTGGTGCCCCATAAGCTCACCTGTGGAGTGTGTTAGAGTAGACTTTATGGGTTTTACATCATTTCTACATTCAATTTTTTAAAATTCTTTCAGAATTTTATTCAGTTTTATTTTAAGCTAAATTAACATGGCTCTGATGAACCACCCTGTTCCTATGAAAGTGACATGCAAGAACATGAGATTCTGTATTATCCACAATTCAACCAACACAACCTTTAGTAAATGTATAGAGGAAATTAAGAAGTATGGAGTTACCACAATAGTAAGTGGATATGAAATAATTTAGGACACTACTCTTGTGGAAAAAGAAGGGATTCATGTTCTTTTCTGATTTTTATTTATGAGAAAAAAAAGAGAGAGAGAGAATGGCACACCAGGGCCTCCAGCCACTGCAAACAAACTCCAGACGTACACCACTTTGTGCATCTGGTTTTACATGGGTATTGAGGAATCAAACCTGGTTCCGTAGGCTTCACAGGCAAGCACCTTAATTGCTGAGCCATCTCTCCAGCCACCTCCCCACACACACTTTTTTTTTTTTTAATTGGCCTTTTCATGATGATGCATCACCTTCTAACCAGGTTGTGGATGACGGGTTTAGTTCTTGTAAAAACACGTTCTGTGAAGAACCTGGTTGCTATATTGCTGTGCATTACACTGTAGGCCTTCTGAGAGCTCCAGTGCTGCTGGCTTCAACTCACCAATGAGGAGATGCAGACTGGTTGGTTACATTAAAAAATAATATCTAAGCCAGGTGTGGTGGTGCATGCCTTTAATTACCCAGCATTTGGGAAGCAAAGGAAGGAGGATTATCATGAGTTCAAGGCTACCCTGAGACCTCATAGTGAATTCCTGCTCATTCCAGGCTATAGGAGCAGCCTGCCTTGAAATAATAATAATATCCAGGGCTGGAAAATGGCTTAGCAGTTAAGGCACTTGCCTGAAAAGCCAAAGGATCCGGGTTCAGCTGTCTCATGCCCCATGCTTGTTAGTCTCAATTGTTGGCTGTGGCAGGTACTACAGAAGCCTCAGTCCTTGTACCAGCTCCACTGCCGTGAGCCTCACAGTCAACTGGGCATCTTGGCTGGATGCTGAGACTTCCGTGGCTCTCTGCCAAACAGCTGTCTAAAAAATGCCTAAACATGTACAGAATAACCAAAAAATAGGTGTCATTTGGGGTAGAGTTGGTTTCATTCTATTTTATCTCAATGGAATATACTTTTGTTAATATTTTCTCATTCAGTTTTATTTCCTTTATAGGTAGTCCTTCTCTTACAACTTCATTATCTTTTCTTTTTTTCTTGTTTTTTTTTTTTTTTTCAAGGTAGGGTCTCACTCTGGTCCAGGCTGACCTGGAATTAACTATATAGTCTCAGAGTGGCCTTGAACTGACAACGATCCTCCTACCTTTGCCTCCAGAGCACTGGGATTAAAGGCGTGCGCCACCACGCCCAGATTTTTTCTTGTTTTTATGAAGTAAGGCCTTGCTCTAGCCCAGGCTAACCTGGAATTCACTATGTAACCTCAGGGTAGTCTCAAACTCAAGGCAATCCTCCTACCTCCAACTTTATTATCTTCAAAATATTATAGTTCTGATTTTTGTCATGCCTATTTCCAGTATTACCATGGCAATTTCATCCTGCAACCTGTGGTTTTTAGGCAATAGATCTTTTCCATTATTAATAAAAGCTTAAGTAAAAGAAAAGAGGCATTTAACTAGCACTCCATAGGTTGAAATCACCACGGTTTACTCCAAAATTAAACAACCTACATATTTAATTGATTAAAAGTTTGCAATGAATGGGTATTGGATTAGAGAAATTCATCTAAAATTCACAGCCTTATAACTTTCTCAAATTTGAGATATTTAAATGAAAACAAACCATGCAAGTAAAATAATACAGCTAAAGATGTGGCTGAGTGGTGGAGCATTTACATATGTGAGGGCCTGGGCTGCATCTTCAGAACTACAAGAGAGAGAGATACAAACAGTGAGATAGAGAAGATAGGGAAGGAAGAGGAAGAAGGAAGAGAGGGGCAGGGACACAGAGGGAGATAAGAAGGAAGGAAGTTAAGGAAGGAAGGAAGGAAGGAAGGAAGGAAGGAAGGAAGGAAGGAAGGAAGGAAGGAAGGAAGGAAGGAAGGAAGGAAGGGAAAGAAAGAAGGAAGAAGAGAGGGAGGGAGGGGAGGAAGGAAAGAAGGAAGAAAGGAAAAGGAAGGAAAGAGAGAAAGCAGAAGGCAAAAGAAAGAAGAAAGGAAGGAAGGAAAAGAAGTGTTTTTAAACAATCACAGGGCAATTCTTTTTCTGAATTGCAACTGACCTGAGGCATAAAATGAAAGGTTAGTAAACAACTACATTGAAAATTTAGGTTTATACTCTAATCTCTAAAGCATATAACCAATAAATAATATGGGCCTTAACATATATTTGGAAAGATAAAATTTGCCAAACATTATTACTTCTTATTTTCTTAAAATATTCTACTTTCCCAATATTTATGTATCACTTATGAAAATTACATCAATAGACAAATGATAAATGTAGGCACAGCATACAATACTTATACATACATTAATGAACTTGCTGAGTTATCACAATACTATAAAAAAGGTAAAAATATAAAACAAGCTGCAGGACTTTCCCTAGATGTTTTCACTCTACTTACAAATGTTTTTCCATTAAACCAGTTACTTTTACACTGTAAATAAGTAAATCCAAAGGAGGAGATGGGAGCCCAAAACACTAAGGCTAATATAAAATTCAAGAGCTCTTCTTAGGAAATCCTGACACTATTTTCTGTTGAAGTAACTTCTCTTTCTTCTTCATAATGTTTGAAATAAATAAATAGAAAAATAAGGAAAGAGACAGATGTGTTTTACTAGGAACAAAATTCATATCACTAAATTATCACTAAGTATTTATTGCAGACTAACATTTTTGTCAAAAGCTCATTCTACTGAAATAGAAGATTGCTTAAAGCAAATAGTTATTCTTCTCAAATAAGAGAAAATGTTACCCAAAATAAAGTGCCTTCTTGCTCTACACTTCTTCCTCATCCGGCACAATGAACACCAAACAACATATTGTTAGATCAGATCCCTGTCATTGAGTGGCATAAATATATGCATATATTCAATCAGATACTATAAATAATGATTATTACATGCTAATGGAAATGGCAAACCTCCAGTTATGATATAAAGTGCATGAAATCATTACCCAAAACTAGAACATTTATTAGCATTTATTGACATTTAGTAGCAAGGATCTGAGAGCATAAAAATCAAGAAGTGGAAAGGTATTTATGCTTGATATTGAAAAGTTAATCAAAAGCTTATGTCTTGGGCTTGAGAGATGGCTTAGTGGTTAAGGTGCTTACCTACAAAACCCAGGACCCAGGTTCAATTTCCCAGTACTCACATAAGCTAGATGCACAAGGTAATACATGAGTCTGGAGTTAATTTGCAGTGTCTAGAATCCCTGGCACACCCACTCTCTCTCTCTATCTGTCTCTCTCTCTATCTCTCCTTTTTTTTTTTTTCAAGGTAGAGTCCCAGTCTAGCTCAGGTTTATCTGGAATTCACTATGGGGTCTCAGGGTGGCCTCAAACTCATGGTAATCCTCCTACCTCTGCCTCCCAAGTGCTGGGACTAAAGGCATGCACCACCACATCCAGGTCTCTCCCTCTCTCCCTTTTCCTCTCTCTCTCTCTCTCTCTCTCTCTCTCTCTCTCTCTCTCTCTCTCTCTCTCTTTCTCTCCCTCCCTCCTTCTCTCTTTCAAAAAATAAATAAAAAATAATTACTGATAGCTGGGCATGGTGGCACATACCTTTAATCATAGCACTCAGGAGGCAGAGGTAGGAGGATTGCTGTGAGTTCGAGGCCACCCTGAGACTCCATAGTGAATTCAGGTCAGCCTGGGCTACAGTGAGACCCTACTTTAAGAAAATGAAACACAAAATAATAATAATAATAAATGGTGGGTGTGGTGGCTCATGCCTTTAATCCCAGCACTGGGGAGGAAGAGGTAGGAGGACTGCAATGAGCTCAAGGCCACCCTGAGACTACAAAGTGAATTCCAGGTCAACCTGGGCTAGAGTGAGACCCTACCTCAAATAAATACATAAATATAAAAAACAAAATATAAGCCTGTTAGACTGAAGATGACACATCTTCTCTCATAAGCAGAATCTAGATTGAAATACATATATGCAAGTATGTGGGAGAGGACATAAAAGCAAAAGGGCACTGTGAGACAAGAAGAATAAATCTTAAGGGGGGATGGAATAAGTAAAAACAATGCAATATATGTGACATGAGAACAGAAGAGACAAGAGAGGACTCCAGTGATTCAAGACTTCTAATGTTTCCTAAGCAGACAAAGGTAAGGAGTACATGGGTTAAGTGGATTATTGTTTCCCAGTAATTCTTCTATACTTTCTCAAGGGGTTCAGAAGTGAAAATTAAAACACTCTACACTCAGTATAATAGGTCATGGGATAAGGGGGGTAACCAATACCTTTTAAGCATACAGATCTAGGTATAATTATTTTTCAGAAAAAAGTCAATACTGTGTAGCCAGACATGGTGGCACATGCCTTTAATTCCAGCACACAGGAGGCATAGGTAGAAGGATCACTATGAGTTCAAGGCCAACCTGGGACTACAGAGTGAGTTGTAGGTAAGCCTGGGCTAGAATAAGATCCTACCTCAAAAAAAAAAAGGGGGGGGAGGAGTGAAGAGGGACTTCCAGTCAAGATGGTGTCTGCCTAACCATGCCTCATCTCATAGAGAGGGAAAGGCAGGCCCCAGTGCCATTATAAAAGGGAATAATCACTGAAGACACTTCAAAAGTAAACTACAGCTTCCTCCTATATTGAATAAGATTCTTACACTGTGATGGGCAGAACACAGTGCAAAAAGAATAACATGAAAAATCAAATGCAAGTAAATCCAACAATGTTGCCCAGTCCCACAATGGATGTCTCTAATCAAAACATACAAGAGACAATAGGATCAGAACCCCAAAATGAAGATACAGGCTATGCAACCCTGACCAAGCAAATACCAGAACTTGCAGAAAATCAGCAAAGGGCCAATAATTGTGTGAATGCTGTCCTCATTAGATGAGACCTCATAGATAAATCTAGGAAGTATTCCAAAGACAATTAAATGATCTGAAGGAGAGAGAAAAAAAAAAAAGAGGACCTCAATAACCATCTGGCTAAGTTCAATGAAGACATAAATAAATACAAGGATGAATTCCAAGAAGCATTAAGAAAATCAGAAAATGATGGGAAAATGGAACTCAACAGAGGGATAGAAACTATCCATAAAAAAAGCAGTAAAAAATACAAGCCCAAAACTCTATAGACCCTCTTAAGAATAGAGTCAGCCATGTGGAGGATAGAAAGTCAGAACTAGAAGATGAAACAGAAGAAACAGTTTGTGAGTCCAAAAGTTTCAGTAAGTTCAATTTTTTGTGAACAGAACATGAGAGAAATGTGGGATACTCTTAAACTCCTCAACATTTGGATCATGGAAATACTAAAAGAGGAAGAAATTCAAACCAAAGGCATGGAGAACTTATTCAAAAAATTATCAAAGAAAACTTTCCCACTCTCTCCAAACAAAGTCCCATCAAGTTACAAGAAGCTAACAGAACTCCAAACAGACTGGACCAAAGGAGAAATTCTCCAAGATATATTATCATTAAACATTGATAATAAAGAGAAAGTCCTAAAAGCAGCTAGGAAGAAACAACACATTATTTATAAAGGTAACCCCATCAGAATTACTTCAGACTTCTCAATAGAAATCCTGAAAGCCAGAAAGTCCTGGAATGGAACAGTCCAAAGTCTAAGAACCTATGACCTCCAACCCAAACGTCTCTACCCAGCAAAAGTATCCCTCATAATAGATGGAGAAAGAAAAACTTTCCACAATAAAACTCAGCTTTACAACTATATAAACACAAAGTCAAACTTACAGAGATTACCTCAGGGAATTTTCCACACAGAAAAATCAAATAAACAACCTCAAGTGCCTACAAGAAACAGATCACAATAACCAAATTCAAAGAAAGCGCAAAAGAAACTCCAAAATCCAAGAAAACACCAAACCAGGGCTGGAGAGATGGCATAGCAGTTAGGTGCTTGCCTGTGAAGCCTAAGGATCCTGGTTCGAGGCTTGATTCCCCAAGCCCCACATTAGCCAGATGCACAAGGGGGCGCACACATCTGGAGTTCGTTTGCCATTGCTAGAGGCCCTGGCACACCCATTCTCTCTGTCTCTCTATCTGCCTTTTTCTCTGTCTGTCTGTTGCTCTCAAGTAAATAAATAAAAATAAATGAAAAAAAAGAAAACACCAAACCACATAAACCACCACAAGATGGCAAGGATTAAATCAAACCTCACAGTTATTACCCTAAATATTAATGGCCTTAATTCACCCATCAAGTGACATAAGCTAATAGGGTGGATCAGAAAATTAGACCCCTCAAGCTGCTGTCTTTAAGAAATCCACCTCACCACTAAAGACAAAAACCTCCCAAGGGTGAAAGGGTAGAAAATTATATTCCAAGCAAACAGAAATAAGAAACAAGCAGATATATCTATATTAATATCTGATAAACAAGACTTCAAACCAAAAGTAATCAAAAACTGCAAAGAAGACAACATATTACTTATCAAGGGAATGATCCAACAAAAGGATATCACAATCATCAATCTTGATGCACCAAACGCAGGGGCACCACAATTCATAAAACAAAACCTACTTGAAATCAAAACAGAAATAACAATCAACACCATCACAGTTGTACATTTCAATACTCCACTATCAGCAACAGATAGATCATCCAAACAGAAAATCGACCATAGATCAATTAGACCCAACAGACATCTACCCAACATTCTACCCAAAATTCACAGATTACCTGAGCAACCATGGAGCCTTCTCTAAAGTAGATCATATACTGGGTCATAAAGCCTACCTCCAGATCACAATGTTGTATTGCTAGAAATTAACAACAAAAGATGTGCCAGGAATCTCCCCAGCTCCTAGAAGCTGAACAACACACTTTTAAACAATAAATGGGTAGTGGACAAAATAAAAAATGAAATCACAACATTTCTAGAAATGAAAGACAATGAGAAAACAATGTACCAAAACAACGAAGGTGGTCCTCAAGGGAAAATTCATAGTACTAAATGCCTTTATTACAAAGACAGAGAGATCCAAAATCAATAACCTAATCATACACCTAAAGGCACTGGAAAAGCAAGGAGAATCCAACCCAAAAAGCTCAAGATGGAAAGAAATAATCAAGATCAGAGCAGAAATTAATGAATTGGAAACTAAGAAAACAATTAAGAAAATTGATGAAACTAAGAGCTGGTTCTTTGAAAAACTAAACAAGATTGATAAACCCCTGGCCAATTTGATCAAGTGAAAAAAAGAGATGATTCAAATTAACAAAGTTAGAAAAGGAGAGATCACAACAGACATAAGTGAAGTTGGAAGAATCATCAGGACTTATTTCAAAAACCTCTACTCTATAAAACTAGATAATATGGAGGAAATGGATGAATTCCTGGACACATACCACCTAAACTCTGAGCAGATTAATTTCTTACACAAACCTATCACATCGATCAAGATTGTAAAGGTAATCAAAAAACATCCCCCAAAAGAAGAGTCAAGGACTAGATAGTTTCTCAGCCAAATTCTATCAAACCTTCATGGAAGAACTGAAACCAATTTTTCTTAAACTATGACACACAATCAGAGAACAGGGAAAGCTCTCCAACTCCTTCTATGAAGCTAGCATCACCCTAACACCAAAACCAAGCAGAGATGCCACAAGAAAAGAAAACTATAGGCCTATTTCCCTGATGGACTTAGACACAAAGATCCTGAACATAATCCTCACAAACCAATTCAACAAAACATCAAAACCATGATCCGCCTTGATCAAGTAGGCTTCATCTCAAAAACGCAGGGGTGGTTCAACATATGGAAATCTGTCAATGTAATACACCACATAAATAAGCTTAAATACAAAAACCACATGTTCATTTTGATAGATGCAGAAAAGGCACTGGACAAAATACATCACTACATGATCAAAACATTGGAGAAAATGAACCAGGCATGCCTGGGCCTCTAGCTGCCACAAACTCCAAATGCATGAGCCACCTTGTGCATCTGGCTTATGTGGGTCCTGGGCAATCAAACATAAACACACACACACACACACACACACACACACACACACACACCCCTAGAGAGAGGGAGGAGGGGATATGAATATGAGCATGCCAGCAAGGCCTCTAGCCGCTTCAAACAAACCTCTAGGTGCCTGTGCCACCTTTTGCATCTGGCTTACATGGGTCCTAGGGAATTGAACCTGGGTTCTTTGGCTTTGGAAGTCAAGCCTCACTGCTAAGCCCTCTCTCTAGCTCTCATGTTGCTTGCTTAAAAATATTTTATGTGTCTAGGTGTGGTGGCACATGCCTTTAATCCCAGAACTCAGGAGGCAGAGGTAGGAGGGTTGCTGTGAGTTCTAGGCCACCCTGAGACTACATAGTGAATTCCTGGTCAGCCTGAGCTAGAGTGAGACCCTACCTCAAAAAGCCAAAGAAACAAACATTGGAGAGAATAGTGATGGAAGGTTTATATCTCAGCATAATAAAGGCTATATGTAAAGCTCCTAAAGCCCAAAGAATATTTAGTGGGGAGAGACTGAAGGAATTCTCATTGAGATCAGGAACAAGACAAGGGTGTCCACTCTCACCTCTGCTCATCAATATAGTACTGGAAGTACTAGTTAAAGCAATAAGACAGGAGAAATAAATAAAAGAGATACAAACTGGAAAGGAAGAAGTTAAGTTAGTCTTATTCGCAGATGACACAATTCTATACATAAGTGACTTGAGAACCTCCATCTCAAAATCCTTAAAGCTCATTAACTCATTCAGCAGAGTAGAAGGGTACAAAATCAATGCACAAAAAACAGTAGGCTTTTGATATGCAAAAGACAAAGATGCAGAGAAAGAAATAAGTGACATTATCCCATTTTCAATAGCAACAACAACAAATACCTTGGAATAACATTAACCAAAGATATGAAAAACCTATACAATAAAAACACCCAAGAAAGAAATTGAGGAGTACTTGAGAAAAGGGAAAGACTCCCCATGCTCCTTGATAGGCAGAATTAACATTGCGAAAATGGAAATCTTACCAAAAGCAATATACAGATTCAATGCAATACCAATAAAAATCCCAACATTGTTCTTCACGGAGAAAAAAAAAAATAATTATCTCAAAATTAACATGGAATGGCAGAAGGCCTCGGATATCCAAGCATATCCTCAACAAAAGAAATGCTTCTGTAGGGAACACCATACCTGCTCTAAAGCTGTATTATAAAGCCATAGTAATAAAAACAACATGGTACTGGCATAAAAACAGGATTATACACCACAAAATTAAGGACCTGGACTTTGGATCAAGTAACTCCACATACTTGATATTTGACAAAGGCCCTAACAATGTAGACTGGAAAAAAAGACATCATCTTCAACAAATGATGCTGTACAAACTGGTTAACTATATGCAGGGAAATGAAACTCAATCCATACATCTCACCATGCAAAAATAAATCAAGTCCAACTGGATCAAAGACCTCAATATAAGAGCAGAAACTCTGCTACTTCTGGAAGAAAAAATAGAGAAACTTTCCATGATATAGGAATGGGAAAAGACTTCCTGAAAGAAAAAATAAAAGCAGTAGCTCAGGAAATTAAACAATCACTCAATCATTGAGATCTCATGAAGCTGAAAAGTTTTTTCACAGACAAACATATAATAAGCAGAGACAATAGATTACCCACAGAATGGGAGAAAGTTTTTTGCCAGCTATACAACTGACAGAGGCCTAATTTCTGGAATCCGCAAAGAACTCAGAAACTCAAACAATAAGAAGTCAAACAACCAACTCACAAAATGGGGCAGAGAACTGAACAAGGAGTTCTCAGAAGAAGAAATACAAATGACAAACACACACTTAATAAAATGTTCAATATCCCTAATCATCAGGGAAATGCAAATTAAAACAACTATAAGATACCACCTTACCCCAATAAGGATAGTAAACATTAAAAAATCTAATGAAAACGAATGCTGGTGAGGTTGTAGAGAAATAGGAACCCTCATTCACTGTTGGTGGGAATCCAAGATGGTACAACCACTATCGAAAGCAATATGGAGACTCCTAAAATGGTTAACTATAGAGATACCAACAGGCCCAGTTATTCCCTTACTGGGCATTTACCCTAAAAGCTCCATGTCTCAGTTCAGAGATTTGCTCAACCATGTAATAGCTGCTCAATTCATAGTAGCTAAGAGCTAGAATCAACCCATATGCCCACCATTAGGCGAATGGATAACCAAGATGTGGATATCTACATTATGGAATTCTACATAGCAGTAAGGAAAAATGACGCAATGAAATTTGAAGAAAAATGGTCGAACTTGGAACATATCATTCTCAGCAAACTTGCCCAATCACAGAAAGATAATCAACACATGGCATCACTCATCTGTGGCTCCTAACCTGAATCTACCCAAAGATGCTGACATACCTAATAAGCATCTCAAGGACAAGACAATAGGGAGGATGGGGCAGGAGAGGAGGGTAAGGATGGGGAGGCATATAAAACTGGACCCAAATGGTACCATAAAATCCTATATCCTGAAAGACAGACTATATAGTGGAACTTTCATCAGATCCTTAGAGGGAACACTTGAATCACAAAGCCCTGGAGTAGGTATGATGAAGACTGTGGTGGTTTGAATAGATGGCCCCCAACATATTCAATGTTTTATTAGTTTGTAGTTTGCATCTGCAGCCACCTGGCTGGAGGCAGCATCACTGGGTAGATCTTAAGGGGTGGTGGTGGGTTTCAGATTTCAATCTAAAGATATGCAAAGTGTGCCTAGCTGGAGCTCCTAAAGTGTGCTGTGATATGGACCTTTTGACATTTAGACTTTGTTTTTCTCTTGGTGCTTGGTCCTGTGAAGGCAGGCCAACTTCTTTTGCTATTATGAAATGTGACCCTGGATCTGTAAGCTTCAATAAATATCCCTTCCTCTATAACTGTGCCTGATCTGGAAGTTCATCTCACCAAACTTGAATCTGTCTGCTGCAAAAACTAACTTAATCTTCTCCTGCTTCTCTCTCTCTCCCTCCCTCTCTCTCTCTCTCTCTCTTTCTCTCTCTCTCTCTCTCTCTCTCTCTCTTCTCTCTTTCTCTTTTATATTACCTATCTTTTTCTTCCTTCTTTACCCTTGGTGCTGGCCTGTAACTCCCAGTACTAGCATGCAGTTAACATCCACAATGAGCTGTTAATCAGAGAGACCTACACAATTTCCCAAAACAAGACAAATTTCTGTAAGATTACTTTATGACCCACCAAAAGCTAATGGTAATACCCTGCTTCTGAAGACACCATATGCTATTGGTACAGAACATAGACCAACTTGGCTAGAATCTGGAAGAATCAGTTCCCAGACAGTTAGCTTATCTAGTGCCAGAAGGTGCTACAGGAGTGACTGGAGGAAAATGACCAACATCTATCCAAGCAACTCATGGTCTAAGCTACTCAACAGCAAACAAACTGACATGATGCTGACATAAGTGAAATAGGGGCATACAGCCATGGTGGGTAACCAACTGCTCCTGATTTGGTTAACTGATCTGCTCAGTGAAACAGAACCCATAGCTGGAGCTATGAAATGAGTCAGAACCATATCCAAAAAATGAGCCTGCACTCCACTATCAAGCTCTCACCAATCATGGGCTACAAGAGGGCCTACAACTATTAAATTCTCTCTAAAATAATAATAGCTATCCCATTATCTGGGTTTGACTTCACTCTCCATTGGAGAATTTGCTTCTCTTTTTCATATGGACACAGAACTTGAGGACAGAATCAGCCCATTGACCTTCACCAGGGCCCAGCAGAAACCATAGAGTAATTGGGGAAATGAGCAAGAGTGCTGCTTTCTTGGTGAACCTAGTTCCAGCACAAGGGTGAAGGAAATAGACACAGAGAACACTCAACTCCTACCAAGCCAAATGTGCAGACACTCAGAGGTTCCCAAGATCTCATCACTGAAGTAGACCTAAAACGAACCCACCATGGCTCAGGGAAATTCACAGAGGTGGAGGCAGAAAGATTGTTGGAGCCCCAAGTTGGGACATTATTCACAGAGACACATCCTCTTCCCCATAACTGATGGCCACCCCCACACAGTGCACAATCCACATTTCCCAAGGAGGAGAGTCCTTTTGGGGGGGGGGAGGAGAGGGAGGGGGCTAACTATGGTACCAACTTGACTGTATACACACTATGTACATAGCTAATAGAAAAAAAAAAGAGAGAGAGAGAGAGAAGGAAACAGCAGGGCATGGTGTGCGCCTTTAATCCCAGCACTTGGGAGGCAGAGGTAGAAGGATCACCATGAGTTTAAGGCAACCCTGAGACTACATAGTAAACTCCAAGAAAGCCTGAGCTACAGTGAAACTCTACCTCGAAAAACAAAAACAAAACAAAGCAAAAAAGAAAATAATAATAATAATAATAATAATATGATGCCAAAGAATTCCTCTTAGCCTTGTTCTCCTGGCTGGCGCCTCTCCATGGATGGAGGTGGTCCCCCACTGGGGTGATCCCCTGCCTTTGATTCCTGGCTCCGCTGAAGCAGCCTTTTGCTCCCCACATAGGAATGTCGATGTATGTAAGCATGACTCACTTAGGCATGAACATCAGAACGCTTACTTATATAGGGCAATCTCTGTCACATCGAGGCTGAAGGTCCCGTCTTCAGACACCACATAATTTCAAGCAGCCTCAGAAGGACAAGGGGGGGTGGGTAGCGATGGAAGGGCCTGGAATCCAGGGAACCGCGGCCTCGTTTCCCTGATGCAAGCACCCATTTGGTGAGACAGTTTCCACATTGTCTGGAGGCTCCACTTGGGGCATCAGAGGAGCCCGGTCACTGGAGCCTTTGCTAGCCGGCGCAGCGGTAAGACCTGACTGGGTATACATCTTTCTCCCTCCCTCTCATGCCCTCTCCAGAGGTAGGAAGTTGCATTTGCTCTTGTGTCTGTCCCTACTAGGTTACTTAAGAAAGGATAAATCCGAAACCTCACTGCAAACAAACAAAAAAAAAAAAAAATAGAAGCAGAAAAGGAGAACATACCCCTCCCCCATCAACCCACAAAAAATTTAAAGGAAAGAAAAAACCCTGTGCACATCCTAGAACGCATCTTCAGCACAAAGGGCTTTATTTATTTTATTGCATGACATTTTCTTTATTGTGTTTCTTGACTATATTCTTCCATTTAGAAATTGAGGACCTATTTTCGTTAAGTTTACTTGCCTTAACCTTTTCCTGCTTGTTAAAGCATTAAATTGTCATTGAATTTTTCTTTGAAGTGTTTATGGAGCACTAAATAATTTGTCTTATACGTGAATAACTTTTAAAAAGTCTCAAGGTTAACAATCATTCTGATCTGCTTTTTAAAAAGTAAAGACCTCTCTCTGTTTCTCTCTCTCCCTCTCTCCCTCTCTCTCTCTCTCTCTCTCTCTCTCTCTCTCTCTCTCTCTCTCTCTCTCTCTCTCTCTCTCTCCCCCCCCTCTTAGTGATGTTAAGGTAAGCGAGTGCCACCTAGTGTTCAGTTTTTGTAACTACTACTAAGGCTATGAATTCATAATTGCTATTAAACCTAACAGGTTCTTCTAAGTCCGTTTGTGGTGACGAAATAAGATCAGGATGGAGTATACACAGGATTGAACCTAGCATCCAACAACCATGTGCTGGCTCAGATGTGTCAACATCACCAATTTCAGGACATTAGGAAAATTCTCCATATTGCTTCATCCAAGTGCATGGTTCATTATCGTCCACTTTCCTACACTGGAAGGGGCCCCTTTCTTTGTTCTCATTCTAACCCTGCATTGAATTCTAACCTCTGTATCCTCGTTCATGACAGTAACTTCTCAGAGGGGTGACCAATGGGAGCCAGCAAGGGTGCACAGGGTGTAAGGTTCTCCCACGACTGAACAGCACGAATGTTTTCCAAATCTGGGATTTACAAGAAAATGAATGCAGAGATCTGACTCAAAGAAGACCATGTCCAAAACTCGGTCCTATATTACCCACTTGTAAATTGCACGCGATTGTTCTACCCATGCTGCTGTGAGACTTTTTCTGGCCCTGCAAACCAAAAAGGGCTTCACACCCATGGTTGAGCCAAGAGTTTCTCATTTCCCCCTCCACAGCTGTCCCTGGATCAGCTCAGTCTGCTTTTCCATGTCTGCTAAGTGGAAGTGAATACTATCTGCCCTCCTGTGACCTTTTACATTCAGCCTCCCACCCTGGACATTTATTCTAGAGGTAAATATCCAACACAAGAGAAGTGTGGCGGCATGGCAGACATCTGGAATTCCAACAGAGTTTGAGGCCAGTTGGATCTACAAAGCAAGGCCTTGTATAAAATTTGTGCAGAAAGCCCTCAGGTCCATCTCTAACCAGCATACAAGTATCATGCTCACCTCCTCTATAGACACAGAGAAAGGGGGGGGGGTCAAGAACAACAAGCAAAAGGAGGAAGAGGAGGAGGAGACAGCAGAAGGGGAGAAGGACAAAGAGAACCTAATCCAGCAGTGGGTAGGGTGGAGGTGGGCCAGCCGTGGAGGTGTATCTCAGGGGTAAATGTTTGCCTCTCCTCCCTCAGTTCTGCTCTCTCAACTTGGTGTTACCAAAGCTCCAGTGCCTATTTCCCCAGGCTTCTCCTTGTCTTTAGCCTGGGCTTCTGCCCTCTGTAGTCCAACTCCTCGTCTGGAGCTGAGCCCTCCCAACGTGGGGCCGAACCCTCTGAGATAGACTCTTCCTGCTTCTTCTCTGCTGTCTAAAATGTTCCTGCTTTCTTTGCTTCGGAAACTTCAGAGCCTCATCCACCGGCACCCACATCAGAGGATGGCTGATTTCCAGCTACTCCTGTTTGTTCCCCAGAGATTCTAGCAGTGAGTGCACGGGTGTCGCCTGCCAGCTTCTGAAATCTACAATAGTCCTTTCTCCTTGATTCAAACGAGCTGAAGGTGATCTTGGGCACTTGGGAAATTATAAAACTTTTTCTGCCAGACTTTGTTGTTGTTGTTTTCAAGATAGGATCTCGCTGCAGCCCCAGGCTGGCCTTGAACTCACATCAGTGCTATACCTGAGCCTCCTGAGTGTGAGGATTAAAAGGCATGTGTCACTGCGCCTGGCTCTTGCCAACTTTTTCTTGACAATTTTCATATATGCAAAAAATGTATTTTGATCATAATCCCCTTCCTACTTTTTTTTTTGAAGTTAGAAAAAGTTTAATTTGTGCTTTAAAAATACTGAGTGACAGAGGTGGATAGTACAAATTACTGGCCATTCTGCTGCCCCTCTCGTGTAACCCACAAACCTGTTTGCTTCTTTAAAATAAATTAAAATCCTGATAGATGGAAATGAGCTGTTAAATCTAAAGTCAGAAAGTCAAGGGCTGGAGAGATGGCATAGTGGTTAAGGTGCTTGCCTGCAAAGCCAAAGGACCAAGGCTTGACTCCCCAGGACCCACATAAGTCAGATGCACAAAGGGGCTCACTTATCTGGAGTTCTATTGCAGTGGAGGCCCTGGCACACCCATTCTCTCTCTCTCTACCTGCCTGTTTCTGTATCGCTGTCTCTCAAATAAATAAATAAAAATATTTTTTTAAAAAAGAGAAAGTCAGGCTGGTAAAGCACTTGCCCAACACCCTGGGTTCCACACCTGATATCCCAAACACCCAGTAAATGTGGGCCACTTTTTAATGATATCTTTAGGTATTTATTAACTTTTTAAAGTTATTTATTTTTATGAGACAGAGAGAGAATTGGAGCACCAGGTCCTCCATCCACTGCAATTGAACTCCAAACCCGTGCACCTGGGAGGCAGAGGGAGGAGGATCACTGTGAGCTCAAGACCACCCTGAAACTACATAGTTAAGTCCAGGAAAGCCTGGGCCAGAGTGAGACCCTACCTTGAAAAAAAAAAAGAAAAAATATTCAGCAAACTACAGCTAGAGGATGTCGCAGAAACAGCTTGAGATAACTCTTTATTTTTCTAATGTATTTATATTCATTTACTTGAGAAAAAAAAAGAGAAAAAGGCAGATAGACAGAAAGAGAAGGAATTGGTATGCCAGGACCTATAGCCACTGCAAACAAACTCCAGATGCATGTGCCACCTTGTGTATCTGGCTTTACATGAGTACAGGGGAATCGAACTTATGTCCTTTGGCTTTGCAAGCAAGCACCTTAACTGCTAAACCATGTCTCCAGCCCAGTGATAACTCTTTTAGTAGAGTTTTAATCCTAGTCATGGAAAAGGGCAAAAGCTCAATAAAGAGCACAGGACCCACACTCGTTAGCGGTGTGTAACACCGTGGCAGATGGACGCAGCCACAGATTCCAGTTAGGGGACAGGACAAAGAGCTGAGCAGCTTATCCAGTAAAGGCTTGGATTGAGTTCTTTAGGCTGAGCTTCCTTTTGGAGAGACACGGAATCAGGCTTCAAAAGTGACATACATCTTTACAGCAATGTACTGTGGTGTCTCCAAGCCCTATCTCCATAGTCATGCAGGCTACACTGTGAACAGTGTCCTTCCAAGCCATTACGCTTCCCCCAGTAATAAATTAGCAGCCAAACTAGACCACGTGCTGTGATACCATCCGTTCCCTACAGACTCCTGTTGTGCTTGTAACACGAGGAGGGTTACCAAACAGACTTGGGTGGACAGTCATGCCAGATGCGGTGGCACATGCCTTTAATCCCAGCACTTGGGAGGCAGAGGTAGGAGGATCACTGTGAGTACAAGGCCACCCTAAGACTACATAGTGAATTCCAGGTCAGCCCGAGCTAGAGTGAGACCCTACCCCGAAAAACAAAACCAAAATTAAAAAAAAAACTCCCTCTTCCCCCACCTCTCTCTCTCTCTCTCTCTCTCTCTCTCTCTCTCTCTCTCTCTCTCTCTCTCTGTGTGTGTGTGTGTGTGTGTGTGTGTGTGTGTATGTATGTATATGTATGTATATATATTCATAGTACTTGCTCTGAGACAATTTATACTGACAGGCTATAGTCAGAGGCCTTACTCTAAAGATAGCTTAAGAATTTTTAGGTGCCTGGTCAGCCACTATAGGACAACAAATGTGGAAGAAAATATACAATACAGTTCAATAAGAAACTGAGACCTGGGCTGGAGGAATGGCTTAACAGTTAAGATACTTGTCTGAAAAGCCAAAGGACAAAGGTCTGATTCCTCA